>NW_022196897.1:8604301-8606574 GCF_008632895.1 Mastomys coucha
CTGAATAAACCCTTTCCTCCCCAACTTGCTTCTTGGTCATAATGTTTGTGCAGGAATAGAAACCCTGATTAAGATAGTCTCTAATATCACCTAATGCAGGCTGGGTGCATCGAAATCTGGGCTGGTGGCTTCATCCCAGCTCCCATTCTCTACTTCCTTTCTGTCTGCACAACCAACCCTATCCCTGGCCCCCTCAGCCATGTTCACCGGGCTTCTGAAGATGGACCTACCTCTAAAGTCACTATAGCATTGCTTCCTTTAGGTACTATCTTTGGTTTCATTTAAAGCCATTGCCAGTGATAGTTCTGGGTTAAACCCAACAGAAGCCCACCCAGAAAAGAAGCCCTTTTTATAGTGGCACACAGCAGTGGCAGTCAGTCCTCCCACCTTACCAGTCAGCACACCCCTGCAGGACAGACAGATGCTAATTGGCAATTATCACGTCCACCTCGACCAGCAAGAAAGACGCGACACACGAGCTCTTCTTTTAGCAGTTTACTCAGGAACCTTCAACAGTCTTCAACACCAAGGGCAATGCCCCCGGCCGTTAAGCACTCCCAAGCTTAGCCAATCCCAATGGGCCACATGGCAAAAGTGGATAGGTCACCAAATGCGGAAGCAACCAAGGGCAGCAAGCTTAGTCAAATAAGGACTTTGTTTACAAGACTGCTCGCTCTCAGGATGGCAGAAGCCAGCACCGTCTCCGGGAGCAGCTCTCCACAGTTCCCCCCTTTAGTTTTTAAATGAAACAGGCAAGAGTAGAGGTCTGATCTCTGATGCTGGAAACAGGGACATTGTACTGATCCTCACTTAGGTATCATCCACCCAAAGAGTACCAGACCCGTCTGATACCTTTTTCTCAGAGGTGGGGCCTAGGGTATCAACCCACATGCAATCAGACGTGCTCTTCTCAGGGCCGCTAGAAGCTGACCTGGAGTGCAGTGCTTCGCCTTGCAGCCTGAACGTGATGATCATTTTTGCATGACTGCCAGCCATGCCTGGGGAGACTGTCTTGCCTTAATGACCGTAAATGCCTGCACAATCATGGCTGCATCCTGCCTTTGAGTGAACCTGATCCTGCAAATACACCACAGGCCCACAAGGCAGACCAGCAATAGGAGACCAACCATAGCCCCCATGCCCGCCCATTCTTTTAAATGATTCATGGCTGTGAAGATCCAAGATGACAAGCCAGAGGCTAACCCAACATCCACCTGTGTGGAATTGACTGTAGCCATGGACAATTTCAGCTGATCCATCAGATCCTCAAAATTCGCCGACCAATTTCCTCAGTTCCGCTTGGCTCTCCATCAGGAACAGGAGCAGGAGGATGCACAGAACCTTCAGGCATGATCTTTTCATTTTGCATGGCACACTTCCACATCAGTTGTTCAAGAACCCACAGAGGCTCCAAACGATCCTGGGGAAAAACACAAACAGATCCTCTTGCCCATGCCAACACTGAATCAGGACCATGCCATATGCCCGTGATTACATCCTTCCACTTCACAAATCCCTTCAAGGAACCTCTGCTGCACTGATGATGATCCGCAGCAGAAAGGCCATCCACATCCAAATTTTAAAAATTTAAGGTAAAAAGGGCAAAGGCTATTCTTTCTTTTGGGGTATGGCCTTGGCCAATTCCCCTTTTTGTTTTTATAAAAGCTCCTTCAAGGTGCGATGAGCACGCTCCACAATTCCTTGCCCTTGAGGATTATATGGCAAGCCATGGGAGACATGAACTTACATCTGTTTACAAAATGACATAAAGGTTTGAGCTGTATAGGCAGGTCCATTATCTATTTTTAGCTGCTGGGGTTTGCCCCAAGCAGCCCATGCCTCTAGGCAATGTGAGATGACATTGTGTGCCTTTTCTCCACTCAAAGGGGTGGCATGAATGATCCCAGAACACATATCTACAGATATGTGAACATATTTTAAAGTTCCAAATTCAGAAACATGTGTCACATCCCTCTGTCAGATCTTAATGGAGGACAAGCCCCGTGGATTGACACCCATGCCAGGGGGATGATGATGGATTATACATTGAGGACAATCTAAGACCACCTGTCGGGCATCAGCTCGCGACATGTGGAACTTCATCTGCAAAGTCTTAGCATTCACATGAAAAGTCTGATGAAATTGTCTAGCCTGTTCCATTGAAGAACTCATAAATATACATTCCATTCTAGTCCATTGATCTATAACATCATTTCCTTTACTTAATGGTCCGGGTAATCCTGTATGTGCATGAATATGCTGAATATAAAATA
>NW_022196897.1:8607023-8620006 GCF_008632895.1 Mastomys coucha
ATTAAAAGCAAATTGGCAATTTTTAAAAACTTCAATTACTATTTTTAGTTCAACTACTTGAGGAGAGCACATCAGGAATTGACATAACACGGGCTCTTGTTTCTCTACCAAATAGGCCCCACAGCCCGTTTTAGAACCATCAGTAAACACATTTGGGGCCCCAGTTATAGGGGCAGATGATGTAATCTTTGGAAAGATCACAGGATGCTCTCTAAAGAAGGATAATAAAGGATGCTTGGGATAATGATTATCTATTAATCCTTCAAACCCACACTGAAGGATGGCCCAATCATCAATGGTACCACACAAAACTTTAACCTGGTGAACAGAATTTGGGACAATAATAGTAGTTGGGGATACCCCAAAAAACTGTGAACATTGCTGTACTCCATAGGATACAGCAGTAGGATAATGCTCAATAGATTTTGCCGGAGACACTTTTGGATATATCCACAATAATGGGCCATCCTGCCACAAAATTCCTGTGGGTTGATCTCTACTGCCCCATATATTTGTGGGCCTTAGGGACGTGGGCTCCTCTGCCCATTTTTTGAACGAGCTCCACCATAGCCTTGAGTAAGGGGTTGGCCATTAATGTCTCTCACCGATCTACACTCATTGGCCCAATGATTCCCCTTCTTGCATTTAGGGCAAAGACCAGGCTGTTTTGGGTGTTGGCTTTTTTAGGTGCCTTTAGCATTTCCTCATTCTGGGCATTGCCTTTTAAGGTGGCCCAACTTTCCACATTTGAAACATGCCCCAGAACTTCCTCTTTTGTTCTGAGCAAGCTGAATGACCGCAGCTGCAAGACCAGCATTAGTCAAAGGACCCCCTAACTCTCTACACACTTTCATCCAGGCCTCTAACCCCTTATTCTTGTAAGGAGTAATGGCAGCTCTGCATTCTTTTGTATACTGCTCATAGACCAGCTGCTTGATTAACGGCATAGCAGCATCAGGATCACCAAAGATTCTGCCTGCAGCCTCTACCAATCTAGCTACAAAGTCTGAAAAGGGCTCCATGGGTCCCTGTAAGATCTTAGTAAGATTACCACTTATTCTCCTTTATTTGGTAAAGACTTCCAAGCTTTTATGGCAATCTGGTAACTTGCTCAAACACCTGCACTGGATAGCCTGTCTGTTGATTAGCAAATCTACCTTGCCCTAATAGCATGTCTCTATCCCAAGCCTGATTTCCTGCTGCCTGATTTGCGGTGGCTTGCTCACTAGCATATTCAATCAAAAAGGCCTTCCAATCTAGATATTGTCCAGGACTTAAACAGGTACAAACCAGACCGCTCCAATCACTAGGTGTCATGCAATGTCTATTAAGAGCCTCTACCTGAGTAAAAGAGGCAGTAATGTTATAAGTGTGAACAGATTCAGCCAAGGATTTAATTACTTTAAAATTGAGCAGTTCCTCATATCTGTTTCCTTGAGCATCTTGAAAAACTGGGCAGGCGAGCTGGAGCTCTGACCTCACCGCTTGCCAAACCTCTGGGCAAAAGGAGCGGCCTGAACCCCCACTGTTGATTGGATTATAGGAGGGAGGCACTGATGGCACGCAGCCTGGGGGGCCCGTGTCATTCTCTGGGCCCTTCTTCCTGTGCTTCTCTTTAATAGAGCTTCTCTCAATCTTCTCAATCAAAACCTGTAATTCCTCATCTGTATCAGACCACTGGGTATCTGAAGCTCCCTTCTCTGACTTCACAGATCGCTCTTCTTTCAGCTGCTCTAATGCAGCTTTCCCCTCTTCCCTGGCCTTATAACAGATCCTCCAACCAGCTCCTAACGAGCTTCCACACAGGTCTTACCCCTGCTTTCAAAATACCCTCGTCCCAGGAGAAATCTAGATCCTTCCCTAGCTTATCCCAGCATGAAAGGGTGAGGTTCCCAGACACCGCACACCAAGGGGGCAGCAGTGCCACACTCACTAAGGAACCTCTCCAGTGTGCTCTTCTTAATTTCTAAATTTTTTGACAATAACAGCTCTTGAAGAGCCAGAAAAATTGGGTGTGATTGTGAGGTGCCCATCTTCACTTTTGTTTTACTTTTGGTTCGCTACTCTGCGAAACTTTATCACTCCTTCTCGGAGTCCTTATAGCCTCTACTTCCGAGGTCCTTATTGCCCCAACTCCCGAGGTCCTTATTGCCTCTACTTCCGAGGTCCTTATTGCCTCTACTTCTGAGGTCCTTATTGCCCCAACTTAGCTGGGAACTTACCAACTGGTTGCCCTGACTGCAAAAAGTTCTGAGTCTCCTCAAGTGAAGGAGGAGTGAGTTTCCCATTCGGGCCTCCACTTATCACATCCGCCTTGACCAGCAAGAAAGACGCGACACATGAGCTCTTCTTTTAGCAATTTATTCAGGAACCTTCAACAGTCTTCAGCACCAAGGGCAACGCCCCCAGCCATTAAGCACTCCCAAGCTTAGCCAATCCCAATGGGCCATGTGGCAAAAGCAGATAGGTCACCAAATGAGGAAGTAACCAAGGGCGGCAAGCTTAGCCAAATAAGGGCTTTGTTTATGAGACCACTCGCTTTCGGGATGGCAGAAGCCAGCAACGTCTCGGGGTGCGGCTCTCCACAGGCAGTGGTGGCAATCTTCTCCCAAGGACAATGTATATTTTCCAAGAGTACCATCTACTTAGTTGATTATTCTTGTTTGGCCTTGCTTTGCTTTGAGCCAGCCTTTAAAGCATCATCCAATGCTGTCTTCAAGAGCCTAGACATAAGAGTGTGTGTTCGATTGACTAAGACAGGTGGATTAGAGCTGGACTCTTCCTTAGCACTATGAAATGCAAGATGTGGCTTTATAGCTCAATTTCCTCTCATGCACATCTGGCCCCCTTTCTGGGTTTCCAGCCATTCATAGAGTATCAAGGCCCCAGTATCTCTTTCTTCTATGATGCTAGTTCCCTTTACAGGCAAGATCTCTTCCTGAAAGTCCATATATGCAACTGGTGTCATCTTGAGGAAGCCACACCACAAGAAAGTATTCCCTCTCCTGGAAAGAGAGGCAGTAGGGACAGGGTTCCAAAAAAAATACAGCTACAAATTTGAAACAACTGCAATCAGATTTGTTTTGTCCTCACAACTGAATAGGCCCAGAGTAGAAGGGTCTCACCAGGCCTGTAATGCCATACTGTGTACTGTTCCTGCTGACCTCATCGGGATTCCTCAATTGAACTCCCGAGGCAGCAGCCCAGCTCAGCTCATCAGGTGTTTGGACCGGAGACAGCTCCAGGGATTAAAGTTAGAACCGGTAGCCCAGAATTCAAAAGAACTAAACCTTTAATCCGCTTTCCTGCCTGGAGCCCTCGCTTGCAGGGGCTTGTTTACATGACTGATATATACTGATATGCTTTTTCCCTGTTCTCACTTATATGCTAAAAGACATAAGATTGTTTTGCCTTAGGTATAAATATCCCAATTCACTAAGTAAAGAACACACCTTGATAAGAATCTACTTGGCGTCTGTGTCTTTCCTTACTAATTGCTTGCTCCCACAGATAATTGTTCATCCCAGTCCTAGAGCACCCACTGGGAGACAACAGATGGCGCCCAGCGTGGGGCTAGACATGAGAGTGCTCTAGGAGCGGTAATGTATCATGGATACAGAGATTTCTAGACAGCTCCCCAGATCTGGGGTAGATGGTTTGAGAATTAGGGATAAGAGCGAAGCATTTTGCACCTGGGTTGAAGATAAGAAGGGCTAATTTTCTTCTAGAAAATTTAAAAGATATGCACTTACAGTCTTATTTATGAGGCGGCCCCAAGATCTCTTTAACCGGGGCTGGGTTGAAAGTCTTATTTATGAGGCGGCCCCAAGATCTCTTTAACCAGGGCTGGGTTGAATTTATAACACTAGAGCTCTCAATTCTAGCTAGATTTGATGGCGAGGATTTTTCGCCTGAGGTCAACATGTATCGACAGGGATGTTTCTGTCGAGGAATTGGCATGCCAGGGTTTCCAGCTGGTTTAGCTGGGGTTCAGGGGGGTCAGCCGGTTCAGGCTGGGTGCTCGGACTTGGTTCCGAGGGACTTGGACTGCGGTAGAGGCAGTCTTTCCCCTGATTTTTCAGCTCAGTGCTCAGAGCTGCTAGAGGTATATGTTTATGTGTTTTCATGTTACATGTGAATTTTGTATCATGGTGTGAATGAGAAGTCTTGTCTTGTGTCTGTATTACAGCATGCGCAGGGCGGGCGGGCCTGGGGGAGTGCGCAAGAATCCGGCATCGGATCTGCCAGTCAGCCGGTCTGCCAAGCAGGGCCAGGGGCGCGCAGTCAGCTACTCTCCTGGCGCTGCCGCTTGCTCTGTTGTCATGCGCCCCTTGGCTGCGTCCGTCTCCACCCTGCGCCCCCCCCCCGGGCGCCCCATCTCCGTGTCCCTCATGCAGCGCGCTCCCCGCCCTCGCGCGCCCGCGCCCCTCATCCGTGCTGGGGTTCCCCCATCGAGGCTGTCCGGAGCACAGAGGGCCGGGGCCTGGCGGGGATGCTGCGAGGCTGCCTGCTGGGAGGCAGCACTCTTCGCCTTCTGCCTGCCTGGGAGCTGCGCATCCAACCAGCCCGAGGGCGGTGGCAGAGACTGTCCCGGAGGCAGAGGCAAGAGCATCAACTGCTCAGAATTAAATCTGAGAGAATCTGACATCAGAGCCTGGTTCAGAGCCCTCGGTACTGAGCCGTGCTCTGGGGGTGTGACCGGGGCCGGGAGGGGTTGGCAGTCTTGGAGACCAAGATCCGTGGCTGCCTGCTGGCTGTGTGCGGAGCTCGGGGGGTGGGGGGGCGCCTGCTCTTGGCTCTGCACTCTGCAGTTCAATGATTCCTCCTGCAGCAGCCTGAGCGCTTGGGTCCCGGTACGAGCCAGGACAGACAGGGGTTACACCTTACAGGTCCCTTTGGACTACATTTCCCAAAATGCTTTGCCGAGCCCAGGAGCCGCACCTGCGCCTGCTTGCATGAGCGTCTGGTTGCTGGCGACACACCTGAGTCCTCTGTCCCTGGCCAGCCCGCGCCTGCCAGAGTGAGGTGCACACCCGCTGAGCTGTTCGGTGTGGCGTGCGTACAACCCCTGACGTCTGCACAGAATTGATTCCAAAGCATTTAGGTTGCCTTAACTCAGAGGCACCTTCTATATTCTTGGATTAGACGTTTTTTCCTTAGAAATTAATATTAAAAGGGTTAGATTTGATGATTTTCCATTGATTATTGTTTTACAGTCTGGTTACAAGTCCATTTTTTACAAGTCTGGTCCCTGGCTCTGCGTGGGGACTCAGGAACTCAGCCTCTCTACGAGCTGTGGAACACACAAGAGGGACGTGATCATTTACACCTGCCCTGCTTGAACCAGCTGGTTACAGCTCTGGGGTCGGAAGATTTTTGTTTCTATGATTTGATTAAGAACATTACAGACTAGATTGCCATCTCCTGTGACAATTCCAAAAAGATTTTACTAATAGTTATAGATTTAAAGGTCTGTTTCTTTACTATTCTTGTTTGTTGGGGATTTTCCCCAAGACGTATTGTTATGCTTTTAGGTTTACTTTCCCCTTATTTGAGAGGGGGTCACTTTGGCCCCAAAATAGGTAAAGAGACCATTTGATAACCTTATTTTGTTCTTAAAAAATTGTTGGGTGATTTTATTTGGCTTCGTCCTTACCTAAAAATTATTACTGGAGACCTGAAGCCTTTATTTGATATTCTTAGAGGTAATTCTGATCCAATTTCCCCTAGATCCTTTATGTAAGAAAGAGATATCTGCTTCACAGCAGGTGGTTTAGACTATTGAATACCTATTCATTACTTACATTGTGGTGACAGTAAGAACCTGTTTGTGAATCCATTCTAAGATGTCTCCTATACATATTTTCGTGCCATTTTTTGTTGCCCTTACGCAGATAATTATGCTGGGTGAGATGCTATTGTTATTTTCCCACCCCTTTTTGCCTTAGAGCTAGACTAGTGATTGTATTTACTCCTTGGCTTATTAACTACAGTATTTTAGGCCATTGTAGCTGTGCCATTTACGTTTTAGTTTTTCTCCAACAGCTTCTGTTTTACACGGTTTTCTAGTATACATGCCTACTATACTTCCTAGTATTCAGTTACCAAATTTTCATTCTTGCACGTTTAATTCTATTCTTTATTGGTCATATTGGGCTCTTTCTGGCATGCCAAGACTTTTGGCCAGGTACCAAATCTATTGACAGAGCCCTCATATAGAGAGATTTTGGTTTCTGATCCTGTGGCCCTAGCTAGACAGGATCATGAGAAGATTCACCTATCCAGCCAGACTCTGTGGCCCAAACATTATATTTCCAGAGTATAAGCAAGAATGATCCTTAAACTGTGCTCGAAATGTGTTATTTTTTCTCCAGTCCCACATTTGGGGTCTACCCCAGAGGACTGATACCCTATATTTCTGACATATAGATTTAACACATTATGCAGAATTTAGACATTTCTACATTGATACCTGCTCAAGATTTATTTTCGCTTCCCTGCAAACAAGAGAAGCCTCTATTGATGTTTTTACTCTTGGTTTGTCTAATTTTCAATGCTCTTAGCGTGCCGTAAACTATTTTCTACAGACAACGGGTCTTCTTTCACCAGTAAAGATTTTCTTTTCTTTTCTTTTTTTTTCTCATCTTTCTGAGATTTTAATTGTTGTTTTCATGACTAACTTTGTCTTTTTAGAACAAGGGGTGAAATCTACCCCCCAGAGGCTTTTTTAGGTTTGCCTCTGGCCTTGGTCCCCTGAGTGCTGAGACTACAGACATCCAGCTTTGGTTAACTTTGATGGCAAAGCTCCTGCTGGGAGAGGTGGGCCCGTTGTGGCAGACCACTCAGGCTGCCTTTTTGCTGGCTGTTGTTATTCTCTTGCCTGTGCCCAGTTGCTTAGTCTTCATTTTTTCGTTCCTTTCTTTTGTTCTGTAAGCTGGAGGGGTTCTTCTTGCCCGTTTTGTATGTTTTTCTTTTTTTTTGCCTTTTCTACATGTTTGAACATGTTTTTTCGTTTGAACATGCTTTTCCTGATCAAAGCAGGAGGGGGGACAGGCAAATCCCGAGAATAGCCTGGATCCTGCTAATTGACCAGCTTCTCAAGAAAAACCTGCTTATCCGATTCAAGCAGTAAAAACTTTCGTGACCGGTTTAATGTTCGCTAGATCAGGCATCTCCCGAGAATGCTTGTCCGCGCTCAGCCTCCAGGCTTTCAAAGGTTAATTCAGTTCTTCAGAGGCATCAAGGAACTGATTTGCATCATCCTGAGATCAGCTCCTGAGACCAAGCTCTGGCTTCCAGCTGCACCACACCCCACCCTACTGAATTCAGCACCTGACTGAAAGAGTTACATCAGCCATCTTCAGAGATTATGATCGATCGGTCCTTGGACCTTGGGTTTTCCGGACAAGCCTTGGCATTCTACATGGAGGATGGTGCATTCTTATGACCCTTTTCTGGCTGGGAGGTCACCCTAGGCTGGCACGTGGATGATGGCCGTCTGGGTTACAGACGTTTCTTGGCCTGGATTTCCCACTGTGCGTAATCGCCTTGGAGGGCGGAGCCAGAAGGTGTTATGCGCTTTTTGTTGCCCATGTATTTGTGTTGAGATCGTATCGCATTTCCCTACATCGTTTTAAAACAAATTAGGGTGAAATGTACTGTTCCTGCTGACCTCATCGGGATTCCTCAATTGAACTCCTGAGGCAGCAGCCCGGCTCAGCTCATCAGGTGTTTGGACCGGAGACAGCTCCAGGGATTAAAGTTAGAACTGGTAGCCCAGAATTCAAAAGAACTAAACCTTTAATCCACTTTCCTACCTGGAGCCCTCGCTTGCAGGGGCTTGTTTACATGACTGATATATACTGATATGCTTTTTCCCTGTTCTCACTTATATGCTAAAAGACATAAGATTGTTTTGCCTTAGGTATAAACATCCCGATTCACTAAGTAAAGAACACACCTTGATAAGAATCTACTTGGCGTCTGTGTCTTTCCTTACTAACTGCTTGCTCCCACAGATAATTGTTCGTCCCAGTCCTAGAGCACCCACCGGGAGACAACAATACTGGATAAAAAATGTCCTGCCTTGGGGCTGGAGAGATGGCTCAGAGGTTAAAAGCATTAGTTGCTCTTCCAGAGGTCCCACATTTAATTCCCAGCAACCACATGGTGACTCATAACCATCTATAATGAGATCTGGTGCCCTCTTCTGGCCTGTAAGCATACATGCAGACAGAATTCTATATACATAATAAATAAAACAAATCTTAAAAACAAAACAAAACAAAAAACCAATGTCCTGACACTGACACCCCAAAGAGAGAAGAACTTCTCTTTTGTCTAAAATGCCTCAAAGGAGACATCTCTAATGTAAGTTAGTAATTTTGTTACTATTAGAAATTAGCACCCAATAGACTCCAGAGAGTTCCTTCTTCCCAATATGATGACCACAGTATAGATACAGTTAGCAAGCCCTCACCCTCAAATTGGACCAGGTTCTGCTTTTGTACAAATGACTGGATGGTGCATTTTGCTTTCTCAGTTGTAGCTGTGACATTAAGTCAACATGGTGCTAGTATCCAAAACTTGATCTTGTTGATGGGCACTTGCTCAAGGTGACATGACTCTTGGACATTATTGCATATGTTTTACATATACTTTGGGTGCACATGTGGATACATTTTGGTTGGGTCTAAATTAGGAAAGGAATTGTCATAGAATTTTTCAAGAGGCAACACCACTTTACACTGCAGCGAGGGAGGGTCTAGCTTCTTTGCATGAGCATTAGGCATTTTCAGTATTTAACTCAGCCATGATGATGGCTAGGATACTCTTCATCATAGGTATTCAGTTTGCTTACTTGTTCAGTTTTTGTGTCCTGTGTTTGTTATCTGTTACTGTGAAACAAGTTGCTAGCCACAGACTTTGTGGTTTAAAACCACAGAGCTCCTGAGAACAAGTACCCAGCTGTGGGTTTCAGCTGGGGCATTGGATCAGGATTTGGGGAACTGAAGGTATTAGTTGGGACTGGACTCTGTCCTATAATCTAGACACGGGGGATAATCTGGACATGGGGGATTCTGCTCTGTTTACAAGTTCAGTTGATTGTTCAGGATTCTATTCTTTGTAGGATGTTGGCCAAGGTTGACTCCACTTCCTTGGTACATGGTACTTACAACAGAACCTTGGCCTCATCAAAGCTAGCAAGCGAAAGTAGGGAGGCATCCAAGAGGCAAAGTATGTATGTAGTATATGACTGTCCCTGGGACTGATTCCCAGCCCACCAAAGTGTAAAAGTGAAGAAAAAATCCAGCAAGGGATAGTGTGGCCTAGCACCACAGAAGGTATTCTAATCTAACAATGAAGATGTGACCCTCCTCGCCAGTTAACATTGAAGTAGTGTGAAGTGAAAACTTAAGGGTTCTTTGGAAAGTCAGTTGTGTTAGATGGTGTTTTGCTGGGGCAAACAGGTTGAAAGGGTATTTTTTTGAAGCAGACACAGGTGAAAGGATGTTCTGCTAAAGCAAGCACATGAAAGGACTCATGATAAAGGATTTTTCAATAACATCACACATGTATTGGTTCACTTTACAATGTGTAGCTGAGCTCTGTTTGTTGTGACTCCATAGAGTGAAATACACAAACACACACACACACACACACACACACACACACACACACAAACTTCTGATGGTGCTTTAGTGACTTTTTGCTGCTTCCGTGGACTTGGGATAATTGGCAGAGTGATGTCAGCCGATACAGACTCAGGTAGAGTTTTGCTAAGGCAGACTCACATCCTGAGGCAAGACATGTGGTGAAGCAAGACCTGTGGAGGACACATGATGTTTGGAGGAGTATAAATAGGACTCAGTGGACAGTGATGGAGGTTTGGCTTCTTGCTTGCATAGCTAGTTTTCCTTGATCTCTGCTTCATGGAGAGAGGCACAGCTGAGAACTGCTGGTGTTTCTGGTAGTCGCGGTTCCTCCTGCTGACTTGTGCTGATTTGGCTGAGGCTTGGCTGTCTCTGGTAGGTCTGCTGATTTGAGTTTGCTATCTGACACTACTGAACTGGACTGCTGGTGTATTTGTGAAGTGTTTGCAAGTAGATTGAGCTGGGGCTGATGATTCCTGTGAACTGAACTGCTGATTTCCTAACAATGTGGATGGGATTTTCTCCAAAGAACAATTCCTAAACAGGTCCACTTCCCCCCCACCCTTCACCCCCAATCCTAATAACCCCCCCTTTCCTACCACCTTTGGTGGATGGTGGGCTAGAAAGGAGGTTAAAGTGTCATTAAACAATATTGAAAGTAGGTTTTTGAAAAATCTAAGCATATAGTAGTGTGTTGCTTATGAATTCAAGCAGGAGTTGGGGTTAGATGAGGCAGCAAATGCCATTATGTGGGGTCATCAGGGACCACCCCAAATCATGCCACTACATGCTCAGTTTTAATAGCTTTTCTTCCTCTCCCTCCCTACCTCTTCTTCTCCAGTCTCTGGTCTACTTTCAGTTGCTGTAGACAAGTTTTCAGTGTGATCAGTTTCTGTGAAAATGAAATTACAGACTGAATTTTTGTCCAGCTTCTTTGACTCCAAGTGCTCTGGGCTTCATCCATGTTATTATGTGTATCAGTGGTTTGGTTCTTCATATGACCAAATTATATCTCATTGCAAGGGTCACTGAAATTAGTTGTCCATTACTTGTGGGTAGATAACAGAGTTATCCTGGTTTTGGTTTGAGAAGCAAGGCTACTGTGGAATTTTATAGAGAAGTCTGCATGGACAAAGCCTTTCATTCCTTTTGGGCAAACGCTGAAGTGTGACTTGCCTGCATCATTTGGGAATGCCATTTGGAGGAGGCTTCAGAGAGCTTTTTAAAACTGTGCATCTCATATTTCCATCAGCTGGACTCCACATGCCCCTGTTCCTCTACAGCCTCACCAGTAAGTAAGTACTAGGCAGGGTCAGTCATCTGAATTTTAACCATGGTAATGAGTGTAGAGAGAGGTCAATCTTGGCAATTTCATTTTGTTTGTGGCTTTGTTTGCTTTCTATTGCTCTGATAAACACTATGACCAAAAGCAAGTTGGAGAAAAAAGGGTTTGTTTATACAGCTTATAGCTGCTGTCCATCATGAAGTCAGGGCAGGAACTGGAGGCAGGAACTGGAGGCGGGAACTAGAGGCAGGAACTGTAGCAGAGGCCATGGTGGAGTGCTGCTTCCTGGCTTGTTCTCCATGACTTGCTCAGCTACCTTCCTAATACTCCCCAGGATCACCTGTCCAGGGATGGATCTGTTCACAGTGGGCTGGGTGTTCCAATATCAACTACTAATCTAGAAACTGCCCCCCTCACGCTTGCTCACAGGCTAGTCTGATGGAGGCCTTTTCTCAAATGAGATTCCTTTTCTCAGGTCATTCTAGCTTGTGTCAAGTTGATAAAAACTATGTCAGCTACCAATGAAGAAACGACCCTGCCCTTGTACTTATTTGTAATCCACTGTCCTTTGTGTACTCTATCCTGAAACTGTCTGTTGTCTGTTTCCCCAGGACAGACCAGAAGGCCAGCCCCTGGCTGAGCCCCTAACAGTGCACTGGAAGCAGCTCTCATGGAGTCCTTACTGCAATCACATTGTATAAAACAATGGTGACATTTCCTTGTGTGTCATGCTTGGTCACATCCACCCTCTCTTTTATTCTCTTACTGCCATTCCTGCCCCTAAGATCCCTGTGTCCTTCCTCAGGGAAGGACAATACTCCAAGTCATCTTTTTTCTGTAAAAGTTTCAGTTGTTGACCTGACATAGTTGTTGTCTCTAAGACTTACTGCCTCCGTCTGTTAACCTAGACTGAGTCCTGGAAGCTTCTAGCCTCCGGTACAATCTAACCTAAGCCCGGAGTGTTTTCAGCCTCTAGATTTGCTGCTGAATAAGTTCACCCTTTCTTGCTTTTTCTGAACTCTGCCTGGCTGGTCAATTCCACTGTTTGGCTTAAAATTCCTTTCCATGCTGACTGATTCAATCTGGCTTCTTTCTCAGCTTCTCCTGAATTGTTCTGCTTGGCTTCATACTAACTTTGGCAATCTGTTGTAATCTTCTGGCTTCTTCTCATTCTCTGGCTCATTTTACCTTCACCTGTGTCTAATTTGTTCTCTCTCTCTCTCTCTCTCTCTCTCTCTCTCTCTCTCTCTCTCTCTCTCTTTCTCTCTCTCTCTCCCTTCCTCCCTCCCTCTCTCTCCCTCTCCCTATCTTGCTCTCTCTCTTCACTCCCTCTCTTGCTCTCTCTCTCCTCTCTCCTCTCTCTTCTTTCTCTCCCTCTCCCTCTCTTCCCTCTCCCTTCCTCTCTCTCCCTCTCCTTCTCCCCCTTCCCCTGTCCCCTCTCCCTCTCTCTCCAACCAGTTGCTACAGACTTCAGTTTCCCAGTAAAACTGCCTTCCCTCCTTTTTTATCTCTAAGCTCTTCTCTATTAAGTAGCCTCTTTTTTCTCTTTGTTCTCATGAGAGTTGGGCATATCCTATTCTGCCAAAACTGTCTTTGATTTGTCACTTTTTCTGCCACTCAATTGGACATGACTTTCAAACATGGGTGCTTCCTTCTGCAAACTAACTTTACCTTCATTGTCTGGGATTAAAGGTATGTGCTAAGGGCGCATCTGTATTCCAACCAGAGAGACTAAAGGTGTGTGCTAAGGCTGAGCAAAACCATAACTAGAAATAGGTTTTTCAAGAGTGAGTTCCAGGACAGCCAGGGCTACACAGAGAAATCCTGTCTTGAAAAACAAAAACAAGAAATTAAGACCACAAGGAATCATATGACTATGAAAGCACAGGAATGTTTTACATCTATGAAGGATAGTTGTAAAAACTGAAATACTTTAACTTGGGAAGGCAGAGCTTGAAGTACAACTAATATTAAAGTAAATTTTCTTCTCAACCTTGAATTGGTTATTTGACAGTTCCAGTCTTACAACAGCTGCAAAACCTCAG
>NW_022196897.1:8621453-8634574 GCF_008632895.1 Mastomys coucha
AGAATACCATCTTTGCTAAGCACCTCATGGCAGAGACCCAAAAACTGATCACATACTCTGTCACAAAGTAAGTTTCAGCAGATCCAATAAAATTGAAATAAATTTCTGTATCTTATCAGACCACCATGGATTAAAGCTGTAGTTCAACAACAGAAACAACAGGAATCCTACGCATTCATGGAAACTGAACAACTCTCTACTAAATGACCACTGAGTCAAAGAAGAAATAAGAAAAAACTGAATTGAAGATTTCCTACAATTCAATGAAAATGAAGGCACAACATACCCTAACTTATGGGACACAATAAAAGCAGTGCCAAAGGAAAATCCATAGCACCAAGTGCCTTTATAAAGAAATTGGTAAGATCTCATGCTAGCAAGTTAACAGCACATCCGAAAGCTCTTAGAACAAAAAGAAGCAAACACACTCAAGAGGAGAAGACAACAGGAAATACTCGTACTGAGGGCTGAGGGACTCGCAGAGATCAGGGAGCCTATAGGGGTCTAACTTAGCTCCTGGGAATGTGTGATATGGCTGAGCACCTTGTTCTTGTTGGAATCCTAACAGTGGAAGCAGAGGCTGTCCTGAGTTTTGTTTACGGGACTCTCTTCTTCCTACTGGTTTGCCTTGCCCAGCCTTAATGTGATGGTATGTCCCTGATATTATTGTAGTTTGTTATGCTATGTTTGGTTGATGTACCTGGGAGGCCTGCTTTTTTCTGAAGGGAGGAAGAGGAGGTGAACCAGGTAAGAGAGGAGGCGATTGGTGATGCGGATTGGAGGAAAGGCTGGGGGGGGGGAGGAGCTGTGGTCAGGATATAATCTATGAGGAATAAAAAATATTATAAAAAAAAAAGAAATAGGTTTTTCTAGTAAACAACACAATCTTGGGGTTTAGTGTGATCCAATATCCTGCAACAAGTTTTTCTAGTTTTGTATGAGAGGAAACAATGCACAAGATTTGTCTGAGCTTACCTTATTTTCTATAGGTGACCTTTGGTTGAATCCACTTTACCTAAAAATAAAATAAAAAATAAAATAATTGTGTGATTTTTGTTCTCTTTTTTTGGCTGAAAAACACTCCATTGTGAGTACAAGCCATAGTTTTTAATCTATTTATCTGTAGCTCAACACCTAGGCTGGTCATATCACCAATGTATTGTAAGCAACACCATGACAAACATGCTGTGTAATTATCTCTATCACATCAAACACGGTGTGTAGTTGTCGCGTCCAACCCCCGGCTGGCAGGAACTATATACAACACGGTTGGATTCTTCTCAGCAGCTTTATTGCAGGAGCACTTGTCTCTTCTCTGGGGGCAGCCCCAAGCGGAGAAGGTCCGCTCAATATATAGCTCCGGGGGAGACGTGGGTCTGTCTGATAGGCCACCAGCAAGACACCTAATTTGCATGAGCCAGCTTGGGAGACACCTAATTTGCATGAGCCCGCTCGGGAGGGGCACGAGATTTACCAGGCAAGTCTAAGGCAGTCGGCGCCATCTTGGAATGGCGACTGGCTTCCCACAGTTCCCTCTTTTTGTTTTAATAATTTGGCCAGTCTTGAAAATGAAACAGGTGGGAGTAGAGGTCTGTTCTCTGGTGAGTGTTCTGGGGACATTGTACAGGCTCTTCACTAGGTGTCATCCACCCAGTCCAAGCCAGACCCGTCCGATACCACTTTTCCAGAGGCAGGAATGAGTGGGAAGATATTGGGGAAAGGGCAGTATCAACCTGCATCAAACAGACTTGCTCCCCTCAGGGCCACTAACTGCATACAGCGTGCCATGAGTACGGTGCTTTGCCTCACAACCTGAATGTGCAGAAGGTCAGGTCTTACAGGTGGGTAACCAGGCCTGAGATGACTGCCAACTGAATGACTTTGTGGGGAAGCAAAGAGGACTATAGAGGTAACTCCTTGAAGGTGGCCAGCCATACACCTGGTGCACCAGATTCTTCTATAGCAGACAATGCCTGATAGACAAGATTGTTATGACAAGCCTGGTAGTGTCTTAGCCTACAGAGTAGCCACAGACAGACCACACAACACACCAGGACCAAAACTCCCCAGCGTGCTAGGCCCGCCCACTGTTTCAAGAAGGAGAAAGTGTTGAAAATCCAGCCCAACATTCTGCCAACTGACAATCAGAGTCAGAGGAATTGCAGGCTAGATGGCTGGAAACACCGACAGAATCCTCCATCTCTGCTCTGCTTGGCTCTCCACCAGGAACAGAAGAAGAAGGGTGCACAGGGCTCTCCATGGCACACTTCCTTGTCAATCTCTCAGAGACCCAAAAGGGATCTCAGCGGTCCTGTGGAAACACAAACAGAGCCTCTCGTCCACATCAATACTGGATCTGGGCCATGCCATGAACCTGTCAGAATATCCTTCCACTTCATAAATCCCTTCAAGGAACCTCTGCTGCACTGATGACGATCCACAGCAGAAAGGCCATCTACATCCAAATTTAAAAATTTAAGATAAAAAGAGCAAGAGCAATTCTTTCTGTTGGGGTACGGCCTTGGCCAATTCCCCCTTTTTGTTTTAGTAAAAGTTCTTTAAGAGTATGATGCACACACTCCATGATGCCCTGCCCTTGAGGATTATATGGCAGTCCGTGGGAAACATGAACTTCCATCTGTTTACAAAATGACATAAAGGTTTGAGCTGTATAGGCAGGTCCATTATCTATTTTTAGCTGCTGGGGTTTGCCCCAAGCAGCCCATGACTCTAGGCAATGCGAGATGACATTGTGTGCCTTTTCTCCACTCAAAGGGGTGGCATGAATGATCCCAGAACACGTATCTACAGATACGTGAATATATTTTAAAGTTCCAAATTCAGAAACATGTGTCACATCCATCTGCCAGATCTTAAGGGGAGAAAAGCCCCGTGGATTGACACCCATGCCATGGGGATAATGATGGATTATACATTGAGGACAATCTAAGATCACCTGTTGGGCATCAGCTCAAGACAGATGAAATTTTTGTTGTAATGTCTTAGCATTTACATGACAATTTTGGTGGAACCGTTCAGCCATTTCCATAGAAGAACTCATGAAAATGCACTCTATCCTAGTCCACCGATCTACAATCTCACTTCCTCTACCCAAAGGTCCTAGCAACCCAGTATAAGCCCGAATATGCTGAATAAAAAATAGATTTTTTTCTCTGCCAAATTAATTTCTGCAAATTCTCAAATAATGCACAAATGGTACTATTAATTTTAATGGGGCCAGCGGTTTCAAGAATTTTAACAGCGTTAACAACATAAACCGAATCAGATATCAAATTAAAAGCAAATTGGCAATTTTTAAAAACTTCAATTACTATTTTTAATTCAACTACTTGAGGAGGGCCAGCGAGGATTGACATAGCATGGGCTCTTGTTTCTCTACCAAATAGATCCCACAGCCTGTTTTAGAATCATCAGTAAGCATATTTGGGGCCCCAGTTATATGGGGCAGCTGACGTAATCTTTGGAAAGATCACAGGATGTTCTCTAAAGAAGGATTGAGCATCTTGAAAAACTGGGCAGGCGAGCTGGAGCTCTGGCCTCACCACTCTCCAAACCTCTGGGTAAAAGGAGAGTCCTGGACCCCCACTGTTGATTGGATTATCGGGGGGACACTGACAGCATGCAGCCTGGGGGGCCTTTTTCAGTCTCTGGCCCCCTTTCCTTCCGCTTCTTCCTAAGGGAGCTTTTCTCTATCCTCTCAATTAGATCTTGTAATTCCTCATCTGTATCAGACCAATCTGTGTCTGAGTTCCCCTTTCCTGATTTCACTGACCGCTCCTCTTTCAGCTGTTCCAGAGCTGTCTGCCCTTCCACAACTGCCTTTCAACACTTCTGATCTTCTAGGCAGTTCTCTTTAAATTGGGATGACCCCTCTATCTCATACACCTTAGAACTAACAGGTCCAACTATAGACTGAGGATTTGTTCTAAACAGTCGAATTGAAACATTTCTTCCCTTAAAGATACAATGTTGGTTTTGTCTCTCTGCACTCAGCACTCCTTCTGGTAAAAGGCCATCCATTTAAGGAACATGGGTGAGGGGAACACAGCCTTGACCATTTCCTTCCAATCTCTGAGGGTGAGAGCCTGGTGGGCAAAGTCCTCAAGGGTGGTCTCTACCCAGGGTGAATGAGGGCCATCCTCTGCCACTGCTTTCTTTAGTTCCCTAAGGTCTTGGGCTTCCCAGGGATACCAAGCTGCTGCTAGGGTTAACATTAACCAGAAACAGGTGGCTAGTATCTCCCAAGTTGAATTCACCCACCCCCGCATAGGGCTGCGTGCTGAAGGCAGCTCTTCCACGGCCTTACAATAGCACTGATCTTCCAAACAGCTCCTAAGGAGCTTCCATACAGGTCTTAACAGCTCTTGAAGAGTCAGAAAAATTGAATACAAAGCGCCCATGGTTATTTTTGTTACTTTTTTTTTTCTTTTCTTTTACTTTCAGTTCGCTACTCCACGAAACTTTATCGCTCCTTCCTGGAGACTTTATTTTCACAAAATGACAATAAGGCAAGAGAATATAAGACCTGGGGCTCTTTTCAATCCTATCTACGACTATCTTACACAGGACTACCAAGTCTAGACTCAGCAGGTACACTCCTCCCCTGGTCTGCAACACTTCAAAAGAAAGCAGACAAGACAAATCAGAAAGAAATACAATAACACGAACGCAAGCCAGACAGGGTCAACAGGAAACATATTATACTTCTCCTTGGAAAGCTCAAGGAGGACTTACCAGTACCTCTGCTCTCTAGCTGCTGAGTTCTGAATCTGTGAGAGTTTCTTTGGGCTCCCCGTCAGTCTGGGCCTCTAACTGTTACCAGTTGTTACTTTTTCTCCCCATATGTTGTTACGAGGTTTTTCTTTTCTTTTTCCCGTATGGGCCACCAGTTGTCCCATCCAACCCCCAGCCGGCAGGAACTAGACACAACACGATTGGATTCTTCTCAGCAGCTTTATTGCAGGAGCGCTTGTCTCTTCTTCTCTGGGGGCAGCCCCGAGCAGAGAAAGTCCGCTCAATATATAGCTCCGGGGGAGACGTGGGTCTTTCTGATAGGCCACCAGCAAGACAGCTAATTTGCATGAGCCCGCTCTGGAGACACCTAATTTGCATGAGCCCGCTCGGGAGGGGCACGAGATTTACCAGGCAAGTCTAAGGCAGTCGGCGCCATCTTGGAATGGCGACTGGCTTCCCACATGTAGTTATCTCTATCACATCAAACATGGTGTGTAGTTATCTCTATCACATCAAAGGTGGTGTGTAGTTATCTCTATCATATCAAATGTGGTATGTAGTTATCTCTATCACCTGCTGGCCAAATGTTCGATTTCACTAATGAAGATTCAGGAGCCAGATGCTGGGGTGAAAACCTCCTAGCTCAGAGAGGTAGAGAAAGATCTCAGCTGACCTTCCTTCTCAGCTGACATCCCAAAAGGAAGCTCTCCTTTTCCACACAGGCTCAAAAATCCCTCAAATTGAATGTCCCTCCCTTCTACTTCCTATGCATATCTCTATCTGTCCTCCTGACTTCCTCTCACTCTGTTTTTTTTTTTCCTATGTTCACTCCCTGTCATCTGGTTGCTTGCTCTGCCTCTTGACCTATGGCTGACGTAATTTAATCCTGTTTATAGTAAACAGGAAGCTATTGTATTAAAGGTGTGCTAGGGTTGAGCCACACCACAACTAGAAATGGGTTTTTCCAGTAAATAACACAATCTCAGGGTTCATGGTGTGATCAAATATCCCTCAACAGATGCCTATTTCTTTGCCCAGATTTTGGAAATGGTCTGTTATAATTTTATTGAATAGATTCTGGGTTTTATCTCAGCTTCTTTTTCTACTTCATGAATTCTTGGATTTGGTCTCTTGATCATGACACAGAGTTCTCAAAAGCTGTAATCATTTTTTTTTCCTTTACTGATTTCTAAATGTGGAACTTACTTGGCTTTGTCATCCATGCCTGGCATTCTCCCTTGTGTGTGAGCTGGTCTATACTTCCCATACCATCTGCTTTATTCTTGAGATGATCAAATGGTTCCTGTTTCTGAACAGAACAAGCTATGCATTGCCGTGTTCTGATGGGCCTATGGGACATCTTCCTCCCATACCACAGTTTTCCAGAGAACTTGTTCTCTGAAAAGTTTCAGTGCCATCTACCTGAGGTCTTAGTCTCCCACATTCTTCCCTTTTTCCAAGGACAGGGCAATAAAAGTGCTGTATGAACCCCACATAAAGTACTCTGACAGGAGGGGACAAGGAGAGAACTCTGCAGAAGAGTAGTATTTGAGAGAAATGTCAATGGCTGTAAGGAGCAAGGAGTCAGGAAAATGGACAAAGTACCCACAAATTTGACCATCTGGGCTATGAGCACAGAAGGCTGGCTGAGGGGTTAGAGCATAGGGCAGGGCACGATACTCTATTGTGGTGAAGGATTTTGCTACATACCTTGGTTTTTCTGGTCTTTGTCTAGAGGAGACATTAGCTTTGGGTATTTTGGATTCCCACTCAGAGTGTCTCAGAGTGTGGCTTCCCCACTGTATCCCTGTCTAGAGAGCATAAAATATGCAGCACTGGCAGGCCATTGTACATGTTGTTGTCCAGTGATTGTGTGCTGTCTGCAGTGGAACTCCATTCCTGCCCACCAAGACTTGTAAAGCTAATAGAAGGTGGCCAGCATCAGGACACATGCACAGTATTCCAGCAAGAAAATTTAGAGCTGAGCCATAGGTCAGAGAAGCAGAGACCCAAGAAAACTACTCAGGAAAACAAGGCCAGCCAAGGACAAGTGTGACTTGCCTAGAACAGTGGTTCTCAACCTGTGGGTTGAGACCCCTTTGACAAACCTTTATCTCTGAAAATATTTAGATTATGATTCCTAACCATAGAAAAATGACAGTTACAAAGTAGCAATGGATATAATTTTATGGTTGAGGTCACCACAGTATGAAGAGCTGTAGTAAAGGGCTGCAGCATTAGGAGAATTGAGACCCACTGGGCTAGAGGATGGAGCACTTTAGGACAGGGTCCTTGGAGCTAATACAAGTGCTTTGCATATAAAGCAGCCAATTAGCAGCTTTCTTTGCTCAGGGAAAATACTGAAGGTCTGAAATGTGGCTGGGTAGAAGTTAACAAGGAGAAGGTGGTCCTATCTGGCACATGGCTGTGTGCATGCGTGCGTGCGTGCGTGCGTGTGTGTGTGTGTGTGTGTGTGTGTGTGTGTGCATGTATGTTAGCAGGCAGGGCTGCACTTCTACCTGGCCTACAGCTTCTCTTTTTCTGCTCTTTGTTGTTACTACCACGCTGTGGAAAATCCAAATACACTGCTGTTTGATGGCTGGCAGAGGGAAGCATCTGCCCGACATCAGGCACCATTCAACGTGGCCAGGCACAGCCTACTTGCTCTTTTGCTCTGGAATTCCACACACGTGCTTTTGCCACTCAGGTGTGTCCCAGCCATTCCCAGGTGCTCCTGGGGAAGCAAATACACTAAGAAAGACTGAGAAGATCACTTTCTGTTTCTGTTTAGTCTTTGAGAGGTGCTTACTGTATAGCCCAAAATAGCCTCAAACTTGTGATCCTCCTGCCTCAGCCTCCTGAGGCATTACAGATATCAGGCACAAACTGTTAATTTTAAACCAAGATTCTGAAAAGTCAACTCAGCTGCCATCTCAGCACCAGTCACACAAAAGTCAGATGTTCTGACTCTGTCTATTGGAAGAGCAATCCTGAGCAGCTCCTGCCCTGAGCTTCCTCTATATCCCCTACTCTGCCAAGGTTAGACTATTCTACCATGTCAGCTTCTAGAGCAGTAGTTGTTAACATTTGGGTTGAGACCCCTTTGGGGTTAAATAACCCTTTCACAGGGGTCACATATCAGATATTTTGCACCTCAGATATCTACATCACAATTCATAACAGTAGCAAAATTACAGTTATGAAGTAACAAGGAAATAATTTTATAGTTGGGGATTGCCACAACATGAGGAACTTAGTTAAAGGATCTCAGCATTAGGAAGGTTGAGAACCACTGCTCTAGAGAAAATGCCACTCATAAAGTTTCTTTTGAGAAGGAGAACTCAGTTCCCTCAGGGAAAGACCTGAGTAGCCCAGCTGACAAGTGAACTTATGTACATACGAGTGAGCTCTGGGCCTACCCAAAGCACATGCTATCCTGCCTCAGTGTTGGCTGCCAAAGCCCACGGGATAAAAATGGCTTTCTGCTCAGCCATATTCCTGCTGAGGAATTAGAACAGACAAGAGCAGGCCTTGCCTTAAAGAGCGTTTCCTTACCCTAGACCTCAGCTCACACCTTTCACAATGGGAAATGGGACCTGAGTTATAATCTGTGGTAACCGAGTATGGAGGCTGGAGGAAGGCAGCTGTGAGAGGTGGTATATTATGTCAGTGAGTGTGGCTCTGATGGCAATAAGTCAGAACCATAGAAGCATCATTGAGCAACTTCTTCAAGTTTTCACTCACCAAAAATGCTAAATAGATGGAGTTATATGGAATCTACTCCACATCTACAAAGCCAGTTTTGGCAGCAAGAAAGCTATGGAGAACAATATGAGAGAGAATGTTCTAGAATGCAGCAATTGCACAGCAGACTGGACAAACTTCTGATACTTACATGCTTGGGGAACTATTGTAGGAAGAGTCTAAAAATGGCCTGAGATGGTTCCTGTGGAAAAGGCTTGGTCAGCAGATCATGAGCTTTTCAGAGGCTAAGTAGATCATGAGACTTCTGACATTATCAGTGGATTGATCTTTGATAAGACATAGCAAATGTAGTAGTAGAAGGCAAGGCCTTCCTAACTTCAGGGAGGCCACTGGGATGGGGCTAGGGGGCTTCTGCCCTGAGGTGAGCATTTTACTCTGCTGTGCCCTTCTGCCATAATACACCACCTCACCAGAGGCCTATGCAAAAATGGAATCAAGTACAGACTAAGATTTCTAAAGCCATAGGCTAAAGGAAATCTTTCATATTTAAGTTGTTCCTATTAGGCATTTGTAACAAACCAAATGAAAGTTATTAACACAGATTTTAGTCGCTACTCAGAAAAATTTAGTGTGTGTGTGTGTGTGTGTGTGTGTGTGTGTGTGTGTATACACATATGCATGAATGAAGGTCAGAGGACATCCGGTGGGACTATGTGAGTCCCAGGGACCGAATTTGGGACACCATGGTTGTTGGCAAGTGACCTTACCTGCTGTTTTAAGATAATCATTAGTGAGAATCAAACAACTGTTTGAATTTCAGGTAGGAACAGAAGTGTACACTGTGTATATGTAGGAATCATGGCAAGTGTGTTTTATGTGTTTAGCACTTTAATTAGCAGTAGATGGAACTGTGAATAAAAGTGTTTTCCCTGAGGGAGGTTTGTATCACCTAAGTCTTATCTTAAATCAGCTGTCCTATGGGAAACTGAGACTGCTCATGAAGGTGGTCCAAGCCAGCAATCAAAAGCATGTTCAAGTTACATAGTAAGAAAAAAGTACGTGTTTAAATGATTTTAGTTCTGTATGTTCTCAGTTTTCTCTATATGCTTCTCAGTAAGCTCTCTCATTTTGGAAAAAAATCTTATTTCTTATGTAACAACATGTCTTGAAAGTGACTAACTTTTACTCAGATAAATAGTACTAACCTGACGTTCCCATTTCCTTTGTTCCTACCATATCACAAAGGGGTAGATAGCTCTAAATTTTCTAAGCTCTGAAGTTCAGACTTTTTTCTTCTTAGCCATATAGACTTGAAAGAATGACTGAGCCTGTTCCTGGTACCCTCATCTATAGCACTACATGTCTCTATTGTCCAGGATTATGAGCAGCCTCAAATAACAGAAACACAAGAGAGACAGCTGAGGTAGGAACAGCTGGGGTGGCAGTCATGGCTCCATGAACTTGGGGTCAACTACACAAGGCTCTCTTTTTAAGGTTACCCTGAGTTCAAGAGTTTGGGACTGGGGTTAGTCTATGCGAAGGGAAACACAGGTTCAAGCTCATGTGGCCTGCTTTTCCAGGAACTGGTGGGAAGTTGCTGTGAGCAGCAAGCAAGAGCTTGGTATGTGGCCAAAACTAGCTGTCTTGGGGCTAAGATGTGCCTTAAAGCTTGTCACATTGACTTGGGACAGTATTATTCATCTAAATAAAGCCTAGTCACCTGAAGATTTTTGATGCTATGCTTCTTAGAAATAAGATTTTTCCAAAGTGAGAGAATCTGTAGGTGAAGCCCATAAAAAACAACTGATCACACAGGATCCAGAACAAACACCATTTAAACACTCATTTTCCTCTTTACACAACATAAGGAAGTAACCAGAATCTACATCAATTTGACTGAGTAGTGTTGAGGACTCAAGGAGCTGATGTGCATCAAGCACTTAAGTCAGTACCTGCTGCACTGCAGACTCTCATACCATGTTACTATCACAAGGCAAGGAGTGGTGCTGACAGGAGTTTTAGGCTCAGGGAAATGTGTATATCAAAAACCCTACTCTTTTCAATTCTTCCTTTCCTTTAAAAATGTATTTATAATTTTTAATAAATATATATATATATATATATATATATATTGTGACTGCCTTTTTCCCTCCCTCTTCTGCTTCCAGTCCCTCCTCTACATCTCCCCTCTTTCCTTGCACCTCCCCTCTGCGATCGACTCTTCCATTTATCTTCAGAAAAGGGAGGCCTCTCATAGCTATCAACCAGTCTTGGCATAGTTGCAGTAAGACTAGGCACTTCCCTTTGTATTAAGGCTGTTTGAGGTAACCCAGTAAGGGAAAAATGCTCCCCTAAACCGCAGATTTATTAGTAATAGCCAGAAACTGGAAACAACCTACACGTCCCTCAACTGGTATGTTTACACAATGGAGCATTACTAAGCTGCTAAAAACAATTGCATAAATGGATGCAACTAGAAAAAAATTGTACTGAGTGACTGAGTGAGTGTTGTAACCCAGGCCCACAAAGACAAACACGGTATTTACTCACTTATAAGTGGATATTAGCTATAAAGAAAGTATAAAACCATGTTACGAAGCTAAATAACAAAAGAGGGCTCAAGAGGGGACACTTGAATCTCACTGAGAAGGGGAAATAGAATAGACATGGTGGAACAGGAGGGATCAGGTTGGGGGTAGGATGAAGGGAGAAAGTACTGGGAGAGGCAACTGAAATTGGGGTGCATCTAGGGGATGGACTAGAAACCGAGTAAAGGTGGTGCAGAAATTATAGGGGTAGCCAACCAATGATTAGTCCAGCTTGAGGACATGCCATGATAGTGAGCCCACCCCTGACACTGCCTGGAGGGTCAGGACCCAGAGAAGTCCTCATAATATTCTGCGATATTCTGCTACTCATAGATTGGTGCCTAGCCCAAGTCATTAGAGAGGCTCTATCCATCAACTGATGGAAACAGATGCAGAGACCCACAACCAAACATTAGGCAGAGCTTGGGAACGCTTGTGGAACAGGTGGAGGATTGTAGGAGCCAGAAGGGTCAAGAACACCACAAGAAAAGCCTACAAAATCAACTAACCTGGGCCTACAGATGCTCACAGAGACTGAACCACCAACCAGAAAGCATGCATGGGACTGGCTAGGCCCTCTGCACATATGTTACAGTTGTGTAGTTTGGTCCTCTTGTGGGTCTCCTAACAGTGGGAGCAGGGACTGTCTCTATCCCTTCATGTTCTATCTCTCCTTAGATATGGGGTTTTGGGCTAAGAGAATGAAACTCTTCCCTCTCTGTGTGCAGAGATTTCAGTCAAGCCAGGAGTTAGGGCAGTGCTTTGGGGATCAACACACAAGGCAATACCTACCGTTGGAAGGCACAGACTGGAGGGACTGAGTGAACTGGAAACATACACACACTTTTTAAGGGTAGGTGCTTAAGACTGGTGCTACCAGAACTTTGGGCTTTAAAACAGTTTGGGCTTATTATAATATGGCATCCTTTTTATTCACTCTGAACACCATCTTCTTATGGCTACAGGCAGGCAATCAGTCTCCTGAGACCACAGGAGATAGAAAATAATGAGGTATGGGATGGATTGGAAAGGCAATCAGCTGCAGCTGGAGGCGCAATTGTAAAATATTATAAGGTGGGAATTACACAGGGGAAGACAGTGGTGGAACTTACGATGGCTGAGCTGGAAGTGGTCCTTGGCCTGCAGCGCCCTTTCAGCTGGACCCAAGGAAGGAAATAGGCTAAATCTTGTGATTTGAGAGTTTTCATTTGCATGGTGTCTGCTAACGTGAGCTAGACAGATGGAATGATTACTAATTTCCAATATTTAAAGTCTATACTGGGCTAGAGAGATGTCTCAGAGATTAAGAGCACTAGCTGTTCTTCCAAATGACCTGGGTTCAATTCCTAGTATCCACATGGCAGCTCACATCTGTCTGTAACTCTAGTTTCAGGATATCCAACACCCTCACACAGACATACCTGCAGGCAAAACGCCAATGCACATAAAATGAAAATAGATGAATCATTTTAAAAATCTGTACTATAAATATGGTTCCCACTTTAAAATGACACTGAGCTGAATGTGTTGGCCTGTGCCTATAACTCCAGCACTCAGAAGTAAAGGCCGGAGGATTAGGAATTCAGCTACTGAGTTGGAGGCCAGCTTGGTTATATGAG
The DNA here is from genome assembly GCF_008632895.1 of Mastomys coucha. Classification (NCBI taxonomy): domain Eukaryota; kingdom Metazoa; phylum Chordata; class Mammalia; order Rodentia; family Muridae; genus Mastomys; species Mastomys coucha. The sequence continues at coordinate 8,634,121 of NW_022196897.1, forward strand.
ACCCTCTCTCAAAAATAACAAAGTCATATCACATTGAGGTTGGTGTACATTAAGGTCCTGGTTTGAGTATGTTTTCCTACTATGTAACACCTCTACTCATGCCATGAGAAATCTACCAGCACGAGGGAAATTATTTTCCTCATCTCTGCTCTGACTGGGGACAAGTCCCATTGTTTAACCATTATCTCCCCAAAGAGGGGCTGGGAAATGTCTGCCAGACAATGATCAACCATGAAGGACCACTGGGGTCCATAACCAAAGTCATGGCTGTCCTCATTATTCTGCGGCTAAAGAATCCTTGGGAGGCTATATTAGGTCTTCAGGGCAAGTTGCTTATGGAAAATGAAAAGGAAATTATGAGCAATTTCTCCTGCTAAGAATTTATGAGCAGCAGATGCTGGAGAGGTTGTGGAGAAAGAGGAACATTACTTCATTGCTGGTGGGATTGCAAACT
>NW_022196897.1:8635093-8638175 GCF_008632895.1 Mastomys coucha
ATGAACTAAGTAGTACCCTCAGAGCTCCTAGGGTCTCAACCACCAACCAAAGACTGCACATGGAGGGGATCCTTAGTTGAGGAAATGCCTCCATGAGATCCAGCTGTAAGGCATTTTCTCAATTAGTGATCAAGGGAGAAGGGCCCATTGTAGGTGGGGCCATTCCTGGGCTGGTGGTCCTGAGTTCTATAAGAAAGTAAGTTAAGCAAGGCAGGGGAAGCAAGCCAGTAAGCAGCATCACTCCATGGCTTCTGCATCAGCTCCTGCTTCCAAGTTCTTACCCTGTGTGAGTTCCAATCCTGACTTCCTTTGGTGATGAACAGCAATGTGGAAGTGCAAGCTGAATAAAATCTTTCCTCCCCAACTTGCTTCTTGGTCATGGTGTTTTCTGCAGGAATAGAAACCCTGAGTAAGACACAGAGATAATGAATAAGTTATAAATTAAGGCTCTTTCTGGCAGCTTCAGACTGACAGAGGCTGCATTTTGGAGGAGGCAACATTATTTAACATAAAAATACCCATGTTTATGGCAAGGTTAGTAGTTTCTTGGTAACAAATTAACTGCAGAAGAACAAAATGTTAGAGTCACCTGGCTCCACAGCAGCTCTGGATCAGTTTAGTTGTTGATAAACTCTTCTGTTCTTACTGTAAACATCTTTCCAGGGAATCCTGCATGACTCTGGGCTGCTGTGAACCTCATGCTGATTTCCCAGACCTCTGGATAAATTGCTCATTCGAATCCCTGCACGAATCCTTACTCCTATTGGTCTCCAAAAAGGCAGCCTACAGATATCTTCAAACAGGAAAGGACAAATATAATTTGGGTACACTGAATCAATAAACTATGACAAATGTTGATAATGGTAAATGTTTACATCTACTGTTCTGACCCATACCAGAAGAACTTGGGCATGTGCTTCAGGAGAAAATGGTCTCCATCAGCAAGAGTCAGATACAACAATCGGACCTACTAGAGATGAATTATGTCAATAACAACAACACATGTGAACTATGGGAGCAATTATTACTCCCCTTGGGGTTCATATAAGGAAACTTACCTGTTTTGTAAATGTCAATGTTTAGATTTGTAGGCAGGTAGTCTGCTTCTGGAATTCAAGCAAAAATAAAACTTTCATTTTACAGAAGGCAGTAAAATATGATAAGTGTTATTTTAAAGGTGGTGAGGCCATTTTGAAAAAGTGGTGATATTTTTAGTGAGGGATGAAATCAATGAGATAAAACAAGTGAAATTTAAAACTTGACGAAGAGATTCAGCTGCAGATTAGACACAGTTAAAGATAAAGCAGCAAAGTGGAAAGTAGCTGTGGAGAACTTAGGCAGAGCACAGGAGAAAATGGGGAGGAGAAGACTGTGGAGGCAGAAGAGGAGTTTACTCAGCGCATTTGGAAAGAGCTCCCAAAGGAAATGGGGACGGGGGAGGTGAAAGCACAGGACTGATAGGATACCAAGCTCCAGTTACCAAAGCTGCGCGAGTCTCAGCTGGACAATGAAATGAAATCTCACACACATTGCATCACAGCCTTGGAACACTGGCAAAGAAACCACCTTAAAAGGCAGTTATAGAAGTCAGAGATATTTATGACCAATTATAGCCTGTAGCCTGTCTTTGCTATGTTGTGGGTTTTGCCACCCTTTATACCTCTGGTTTCATCCTTTATCATTAGATAAGAGAGAAAGGATAGAGGGAGCCAAGAGAGAGAGAGAGAGAGAGAGAGAGAGAGAGAGAGAGAGAGAGACAGAGAGAGACAGAGAGAGAGACAGAGAGAGATCCTTGAATTTGATTTCTTTCTTGTTTCTTCTTTAGTGTTACTAACAAACTGTAACCAATCCTGCTGAACCTCCACCAACTACCAACCCCACCTATGGGGCCCTAGCACTTATATACCCTCTGAAAAATTCCCAGAACTGCAAATATCATGCAATCACAGAAACTATCTGCAGCTAGGAAAACCATGTCTCTGCCAGAGCAGAGCACAAGGCATCATAGTCAGCTTGCTCAAAGCAGTTCCATATCCCACACCTAGGATTAAAACTAAAGCACATTCTTATATTTGTTTTTTTTTAAAGAAACCAAAATTCCAGAATCTTCATTACAACCAATAATCTTCACTGAAAGTACTTCTAAAAGATATAATTCAGACCCCATGAAAATGCTCTTAGACTGTCAGCCTAGATTACAAGAAGTGGTGGTCAGTCAGTAAGCTGAGTATTGGCCCTCACTGCATTAAAAAGGGACACTGTCCACATCATGGAGTAAACAATAAAAATAAAAACAAAATTATGAGCGATGTTAGTGTGAGCTGTATTGTTTAAGAGCAAAGCTCAACTACTGAGACTTCTTGTAGTATGCATATTACATTTTTCTTTTAAATTTTATTTTGTTTTTAAGTGCATGTATGTATGTGCAAGTGTCCAGAGGCCATAGCTGGAGCTGGGATGATAGGTAATCGAGAACCACCCTATGTGCTGAGAACTGCACCCAGGTCCTTTGCAAGAGCAGTACACAATCCCTGAGCAATCTCTGCAGTCCCACATACTGCATTTTCTAGAGTCACTAAAAAGATGACAATACTTTTCAATACTGAAAGAGGAAATGTCAATCCAAGTAAAAATAAAGATGAGGAAAGAAAAGTAAAACAACAGCCAGAGGACGGATGATGGGACAACCAGAAAACAGCCAGAGGACGGATGATGGGACAACCAGACAACAGCCAGAGGATGGATGATGGAATAATCACACAACAGCCAGAGGATGGATGATGGGACAACCAGAAAACAGCCAGAGGACGGATGATGGGACAACCAGACAACAACCAGAGGACGGATGATGGAATAATCACACAACAGCCAGAGGACAGATGATAGAACAACCAGACAACAGCCAGAGGATGGATAATGGGACAACCAGACAACAGCCAGAGGACGGATGATGGGACAACCAGACAACAGCCAGAGGATGGATGATGGGACAACCAGACAATAGCCAGAGGACAGATGATGGGACAACCAGACAACAGCCAGAGGACGGATGATGGAATAATCACAATACAGCCAGAGGATG
>NW_022196897.1:8638927-8642776 GCF_008632895.1 Mastomys coucha
CAACCAGACAACAGCCAGAGGACGGATGATGGGACAACCAGACAACAGCCAGAGGACGGATGATGGAACAACCAGACAACAGCCAGAGGACAGATGATGGAATAATCACACAACAGCCAGAGGATGGATGATGGGACAACAAGACAACAGCCAGAGGATGGATGATGGGACAACCAGACAACAGCCAGAGGACGGATGATGGAATAATCACACAACAGCCAGAGGATGGATGATGGGACAACCAGACAACAGCCAGAGGACGGATGATGGGACAACCAGACAACAGCCAGAGGACGGATGATGGAATAATCATACAACAGCCAGAGGACGGATGATGGGACAACCAGACAACAGCCAGAGGACGGATGGTGGGATAATCACACAAAAGCCAGAGGATGGATGATGGGACAACCAGACAACAGCCAGAGGACGGATGATGGAATAATCACACAACAGCCAGAGGACGGATGATGGGACAATCACACAACAGCCAGAGGACGGATGATGGGACAATCACACAACAGCCAGAGGACGGATGATGGGACAACCAGACAACAGCCAGAGGATGGATGATGGAACAATCACACAACAGCCTGTGAAGGAGAGTTGACAGAAAAATCAGACAAAGACCAGTGGGGAGATGACAGAACAGTTAGAAAATACAAAACATGGATAAAGGCTGATCACTAAAGGTTGAGAGATAATAGAACATAAAGAAATGCAGCTATGTATAAGGATAGTAGTGAAAGATGAAAGATTAAAGATTCTCAAATTAGAACAAGAATGGAAAGTATACAAATCAGAGAATAAAGAAGCTTAATTTTACTAAACTAACATAAGGCCAAGTACAAAATAAACTCAGTGGAAAAATGTTCACTCATGCAATCCCAAGTGTCCTTAGCTAGGCAGGAGGGAGGTCATAGCAATCTGAAATGTATATAAACCAATCAATAAACTACAGCAAGAAGAAAAGTTCTGTGTCCCACATGGTTCCAGGGACTGCCCCAACAGGGGTCACTATTACAGACAGCAGGCAGGAACAAGGAAGCAGGTTCAGCTCTTCTCAGTAGGAACAGTCTCTCTGTAGGGAAGCCATTCAGTCTTCAGGCTGGAAACGTGGGGGTGGAAGAAGCTACAGTGGTCATATTCTGCACACGCTGTTGACATTGACACTCTGACCCAAGGAAGGCTTTGCCATATCTCAGGCTCACCAAGGGAAGGCTTCGGCTCTCCCATGGAGATGAGGCACATTAGGGTTCTTGACATTTGTTCAGTGTCACAAAGGACTTCTGCCTCCTACAGCAAAGGAAAGACCTGGAAAAAGTAGGCATCATGGCGGCAGCCCTGCGCAGTGGTGGCACGCCTGCTGAAAATGAAGAGGGCAGTGCTTTTCAAACCCAGAACATTAGTGAAATTTGATTGTACACTAACCCCAACCAATGGCCAAGAATGAGGAACATGCAGACCACATATTCTAGTGTAAAGAATACAGGAAAATATTGAAAAGTGATACATTATTTTTTAAAAATGTCACATTTGGACATTTCAAAACACATTTCTTGTTATAAAAATAAAAATAAAAGTAAAAGCTGCATGTAGAAGGCAGGCTGAAATTCAAAGTCAATGTCCTTTGTTAGCTAAAAATAAATACCTTTTAAAAAATTTTTTATTTAATTTTTTTTTCTTACACTCCAGATTTTATCCTCCTCCTGGTCCACCCTCTGACGGTTCCCCATCTCATAACTCCTCCCCATCACTCTGTACCCACCCTCCCACTCCTAACACCTACCCTACCAGACCTCTAAACTTCCTAGGGCCTCCAGTCTCTTAAGGGTTAGGTGCATCTTCTCTGAATGAACCCAGACCCAGCAGTCCTCTATTGTAGATATGTTGGGGGCCTCATATCAGCTGGTGTATGCTGAATGTTTGGTGGTCCAGTGTTTGAGAGATCTTGGGGGTCCAGGTTAATTGAGACTCCTGGTCCCCATAGAGGGTCACCCTCCTCCTCAGCTTCTTCCAGTTTTTCTCTAATTCAACCAAAGGCGTGTGCAGCTTCTGTCCATTGGTTAGGTACAAATATCTGCATCTGACTCTTTCAGCAGCTTATTGGGTCTTTTGGAAGGCAGTTCTGATAGGTCCTTTTTTTTTTTTTTTGTTTTAGAACATGATTTTAATATTTTCAACTGTTGATATTCAACAAACAAAATAGTTATTTTATTCTGAGACCAGTAGTCTCAGATTATTCAATTCTGATTTTATTAATTTGGATACTGTCTCTGGTTAGTCTTGCTAAGGGTTTATCTATTTTGTTGATTTTCTCAAAGAACTAGCTCCTAGTTTTTATTTTTGTTTTACTTATTTTGTCATATTCTTTAACATTTATAAAATATTGGAATAAAAGTATTATAAAAACTGTTTGATATAAAACAACAATTAATTGAACATGTAGATGCTTATCTATAGCAATACTGAAAATACATACATTTTTCTCAATATAAATTTTAAATAACTCCAAACATATTAGCTATATATTTTAAAATAATACATCACTACTAGTTTTTTTTTAAATGAACATAAATAGATAAAGTCTTTTTGTTTGTTTTGTTTTTAGTAGAGCTTAAAATCTCGGCTCTTACTGTGATGCAAGCCCAAAATAAGAACAATTTTTAGACATTATAGATCATTTTAATAAGGCTGTACTTCAATGACCTTCACATCACCAAAGAATTTTACCTCCATTGTAGCTAAGCTGAGAATTGACAGTCCTGCTGTGCCAAGGAATAAATTGTAGGCATGATTTTTAGGTACAGACTTCCTGCTATGGTCAAAGCTATTTGAATGAAGTAACTGTCTTGTCTTCATTCTCAGCCCACAGAGAACAGGTTATATTCATTTAAGAAATGTTGTGTGTATTAAGATGGTCTATCAGTGAAGTCATTCACCAACTGTTTCAATGAAGAATGGTTCTGCTTGGAGGGTGGCACAGACATTAGGTGAGGGTAAGAATCTGGTTCATTGGCTGTGATGATTTTGAAAAGCATTCATCTCAGAGAAAGAGTAACTTATAAAGTCCTCTTCTTCAAAATTGATACAAGAGTTACAAACATCAAGCAAAGCATTTAGTCTCACTCTTTGTTGTTCTCTTACAAGCCACCTCCCAAGTTAATTATTTACGCTTCTTTTTTCTTTTTTTTAAATGTTGAATTTTTTTATTAGATATTTTCTTTATTTACATGTAAATTTCTCCTTTCCCAGTTTCCACTCCAAAAAACAAAGAAACAAACAAAAACAACAAAAACAAACCCCTGTTGCCTCCCCACTCCCCATGCCTACCACTCCACCCTCTCCCATTTATTGGCCCTGGCATTCCCCTACACTGGGGCACAGAACCTTCACAGGGCTGAGGTCCTCTCCTCCTATTGATGATTGAATTTGCAATCCTCTACTATACACATGCTGCCAGAACAATACTTTTGAAATATGTAAGCTGTTCTGAAAACCATAGTATAGTGTAAAAACATCAGATAAACAATCCTATTAATAGAGAGGCTGAAATAGGAGAAGCCTGATTTCAAGACCATTATGTGGTACACAGAAAGACACTGTCAGGTACAAACAAGCAGAAAGTGTATATGGATTGTACAATATGGGACCTATTTCTCCAATTACCAAATTAGAGAGGCCACTGGATGACCGCCAACAAATTTCTAATTCCTCATATTTTTGGATTTCAATAGACTAGGATATGTTGGTAATATTAATTTTCATATTAAGAGATATTAAGGCCAGGCGGTGGTGGCGCACGCCTTTAATCCCAGCACTTGGGAGGCAGAGACAGGCAGATTTCTG
>NW_022196897.1:8642871-8646240 GCF_008632895.1 Mastomys coucha
GAGAGAGAGAGAGAGAGAGAGAGAGAGAGATTAAGGAAAAGTAATTGTTAGTTCCTGCTATTTTTGTTGTTAGAAGTGGAATCGTTTGTGTGGGTTTGTTGAAAGATCACTTTCTTGCATCTTCTAGGGTATAGTTTTGTTCCTTATGTTGGTGTTTTCCATATATTATCCTTTGTAGGGCTGGATTTCTGGAAAGATATTGTATAAATTTGCTTTTGTCATGGAATATCTTGGTTTCTCCATCTAAGGTAATTGAGAGTTTAGCTGAGTATAGTGGCCTGGGCTGGCATTTGTGTTTTCTTACGATCTGTATGACATCTACCCAGGATCTTCTAGCTTTCATAGTCTCTGGTGAGAAGTCTGGTGTAATTCTGATAGGTCTGCCTTTATATGTTACTGCTTTTAAAATTCTTCCTTTGCTTAGTGCATTTGGTGTTTTGATTATTATGTGATGGGAGGAATTTCTTTTCTGGTCCAGTCAATTTGGAGTTCTGTAGGCTTCTTGTATGTTTATGGGCATCTCTTTCTTTAGGTTAGGGAAGTTTTCTTCTATAATTTTGTTGAAGATATTTATTGGCCCTTTACCTTGGGAGTCTTTGCTCTCTTCTATACCTATTATCCTTACATATGGTCTTCTCATTGTATCCTGGGTTTCCTAGATGTTTTGGGTTAGGAGCTTTTTGCATTTTCTTTGACTGTTGTGTCAATGCTTTCTATGGTGTTTTCTGCCCCTGAGATTCTCTCTTCTTTTATTCTGTTGGTGATGCTTGCATCTATGACTCCTGATCTCTTTCCTAGGTTTTCTAGCTCCAGGGTTGTCCCCTTTGTGATTTCTTTATTGTTTCTATTTCCATTTTTAGATCTGGAGGATTTTGTCCACTTCCTTCACCTGTTTGATTGTATTTTCCTGTAGTTCTTTAAGTGATTTTGTGTTTCCTCTTTAAGAGCTTCTAGATGTTTACTGTGTTCTCCTGTATTTCTTTAAGGGAGTTATTTATGTCTTTCTTAAAGTCCTGTATCATCACCATGAGAAATTATTTTAGTTCTGAATCTTGATTTTCTGGTGTCCAGGACTTGCTATGGTGGGAGAATTGGGTTCTGATGATGCCAAGTAATCTTGGTTTCTATTGCTCATATTCTTACACTTGCCTCCCACCACCTGATTTTTTCTAGTGCTACCTACCTTCACTATATCTGACTAAAGCCTGTCCTTCCTGTGATCCTCCTCAGAGTTTAGCTGTCTCTGTGATCCTGTGATTCTGTGATCCTGTGTGTGTCAGAGCTCCTGAGTGGTAATGTGTCTCTGGGACACTGAGATCCTAGTGTGACCAAGTCCTGGGATCCTGAGATCCTGTGGACCTGGGTGAGCTAAGAGTGCCTCAGAGAGGAGTTTTTTCTGGGTGTTATGAGACTGGCTGCAGAGGATCTGCTCAGTGCACCTCTGATTCTATGATCCTGGGCATGTTAGAGGGCCTGGGAGTGGATCTTCCTTTGGGTGTTGTGGGACTGGGTGCAGAGTTGGAGCCCAAGATCTGCTCAGGGCACCAACCTAGAGCAGATGGAACCTGTGGCTCTGGTCAAGTGGAGTTCCTCAGTGCACTCAAAACGTATTTCTAAACCTATTTCTCAAAAAACAATCACAATGAGGGTATAAAAAAAATTAGAGACTCTGCTTCACGTGCTTGCCTTGTGGGACTGAGCAACTGCTGGATCCTCAGACTTCCATTCACAGCTGCTGCCGACCATTGTTGGGAGTTGATTGTTGGGAGTTGGACTACAGACTTTTCTAAGACTGGAGCAGCTAGCCTGGAGGCACAGGCCTCATGAGTCCCAGGGGAGCTGCAGGGTGGCAGGGACAGGATCCTCTCAGCTTCCGAGTGACAGAGGTGGATCAGCATCCTTCTAGGCCCCTTCCCTGCAAGTGGAGGGCCTACCTCCAGGGAGCGCCTTAACCCAGAGACTTGGGTGAGAGCCATCATTTTCTCTCGGGTGAGTTTCTAAGACTGGCAGCCAGCCGGGAGGCACAGGCCCCAGGAGTCGCAGGGACAGGACAAGCTCTAGTCAGAGACACTAAGAACATCTAACACCAAAAATCAACAGATGGCAAAAGGCAAACGCAAGAATCCTACCAACAGAAACCAAGACTACTTGGCTTCATCAGAACCTAGTACTCCCACTGCAGCAAGTCCTGGATATTCCAAAACACCGGAAAAGCAAGAATTGGATCTAAAAGCATATCTCACAATGCTCATAGAGGAACTTAAGAAGGACATGAATAACTTCCTTAAAGAAATACAGGAGAATACAGGTAAAGAGGTAGAAGCCTTTAAAGAGGAAACAAAAAAATCCCATAAAGAATTACAGGAGATCACAAGTAAACAAGTAGAAGCACTTAAAGAGCAAACTCAAAAATCTCTTAAGGAATTGCAGGAAAACACAAACAAACAGGTGAAGGAATTGAGTAAAACCATCCAGGACCTAAAAATGGAAGTCGAAACAATAAAGAAATCACAAAAAGAGACAACTCTGGAATTAGAAATCTTAGGAAAGAAGTCAGGAAACATAGATGCAAGCATCACTAACAGAATACAAGAGATAGAAGAGAGAATGTCAGGGGCAGAAGATAACATAGACAACATTGAGAGAACAGTCACAGAAAATGAAAAAAGCAAAAAGACTCTAACCCAAAACATCCAGGAAATCCAGGACACAATGAGAAGACCAAATCTAAGGATAATAGGTATAGAAGAGAGTGAAGACCTCCAACTTAAAGGGCCAGTAAATATCTTCAACAAAATTATAGAAGAAAACTTCCCAAACCTAAAGAAAGATGCCCGTGATCATACAAGAAGCCTATAGAACCCCAAATTGACTAGACCAGAAAAGAAATTCTTCCCGCCACATAATGGTCAAAGCACCAAATACACAAAACAAAGAAAGAATACTAAAAGCAGTAAGGGAAAAAATGTCAAGTAACATATAAAGGCAGGCCTATCAGAATTACACCAGACTTCTCACAAGAGACTATGAAAGCTAGAAGATCCTGGACAGATGCCATACAGACCCTAAGAGAACACAAATGCCAGCCCAGACTACTATACCCAGCAAAACTCTCAATCACCATAGATGGAGAAACCAAAACATTCCATGATAAAACCAAATTCACACAATATATTTCCACAAATCCAGCCCTTCAAAGAGTAATAAATGGAAAACTCCAACACAAGAAGGGGAACTACATCCCTGAAAAAGCAAATTTGTAATCTTCCAACAAAACTAAAAGAAGATAGACACATAAATAGAATGCCAGCTCTAACTACAAAAATAACAGGAAGCAACAACTACTTTTCCTTAATATTTATTAATATC
>NW_022196897.1:8650161-8726532 GCF_008632895.1 Mastomys coucha
TGTTTTTTGGAGTGGAAACTGGGAAAGGAGAAATTTACATGTAAATAAAGAAAATATCTAATAAAAAAGATTATATTTCAAAGGAAAAAAAACTTAGAATTAAAACTTGGTAGTTACAGCTTCATAAACATATTAATTATAAACTTTATTAGATTTGAAAAGACTGAAAATATAATAAATGAACTTACACATCCAACTAAGAAATTAGAGGACCAAACTTTTCCTCCAATAGAAGGGAGCACAATAAAGCCAGAATACAGAGGCAGGCAGATTTCTGAGTTCGAGGCCAGCCTGGTCTACAGAGTGAGTTCCAGGACAGCCAGGGCTACTCAGAGAAACCTTGTCTCAAAAAACCAAAAAAAAAAAAAAAAAAAAAAAAAAAAAAAAAAAAAAAAAAAAAAAAAAAAACCTCATCTGCAAGCCCATTGCATCTGCACTGGCCTATCTCCATCAAGACTTAAGCAGAACCTCGAGTAGAACAACAGAGCAGACCATCCTTCATAGGTATCTGGGAGTGACAGGAGGCAGAAGTGACACTGTAGACTGGTGGAAAAAATAGGGCATATTCAGTCCACACAGTTGGCACCACAGGACAGAAACCACTGGTCTCCAACACATGTCCTTCAAAATTATATAACTTATATCAAGACCTTTTACCTTAAAAAAAAAAAATGTATTGTGGGCCAGCAAAATAGCTCAGCAAGTAAAGGTGCTAGCCACCAAGCCTGATGACCCGAGTTCAATTCTCTGAACACATAGTGAGAAGAGAACCAACTCCCGAAAGCTGTCTGTCCTTTGACCTCTACAACCACGCCATGGCACATTTGTATGCACACTCACACAATAATAATAAATAAAACTTTTAAACGTATTTTAAAAGATCCAGGTGGTGGTAGCTCATGCCTTTAATCCTAACACTTGGGATGCAGAGGCAAGAGGACCTCTGTGAATTCAAGGTCTACAGATTGAGTCCCAGGACAGCCAAGGCTACACAGAGAAACTCTGTCTTAAGAAATCAAGGCGGGGGGCAGGCAGGCAGACAGACAGACTGATTGAAAAACCCTGATACCCAATTATCTTGAGGAAGCAATGAGTAAATGAATGAATGACCTTGTGTTACCCGGTATTAGTTTCAGTATGGCTTGAGAATATTGTCCATGTATCCATGGTCCTTGGTGAGGGACTGCTGTGGTAGTGGCATTTTCAGCAATTGTCTTTACCCACCAAGCCATCTCACTCACCAAAGTGTCTAATAGAAAGAGGTATCACTTTCAGAAGGTCATAGTGCTGGTATGAAGGAGTGACTTCTTCAAGCTGTTTGTTGTTCTGTGAGGTCAGCCCTCACACCTGACCCCTTCTGCATATGGCCAATGTCCCTTCACTTTACCATGAATGTAACAATGTGTAGAATAAGCCTTCCCAGCATGCTGGAAACATTTTCTTAGCTAAATAGATATCCTTATAAAGTATTAAGCCTCGGGCAGTTTATGGCAATACAAGTCAAATCAAGACAATAAATTATATAGTGATCCTGGTTTAATTAAAAATAATTGTTGGCTGGGCATGGTAGCACATACCTTTTATCTTAGCACTCAGGAGGCAAGAGGTAGGCTGATCTCTTTGAGTTTGAGATTAGCATGATCTACATATGGAGTCCCAGGCTAGTCAAGGCTACAGTGAGACCATGTCTCAAAACCAAAACTGTGTATGTGTGTGTGCATGCATGCCACACATATGTAGAGGCCAGAGGTTTTCAATAACCCTACAGTAGTAACTACACTAAATGTAGGCAGGTTGCACATCCAACTACATACTACATTTGAAAAACCTATATGCCAAGCTAAGACTTAAACACCAACACATAAACTCCCAAGGACTGAAATCAAAGGGATTTTACATTTATTAGTAACCTAGTCTCAAAACATAGTTGCTAGACACAGACCTTCTGTCATGAACTATCATCTTCTAGACAGGCTCTGAATAATCAGGGAGGATGCAGATCCAAAAAGTAATGAACTTAACCTCATCTATAATAAAAGTCCAGGAATGACACACACATTCTTCCGAAGGAACTGGTTTTGTTTTAATGACAGAATAGGGCTAATGGGATGGCTCAGAGGGGAGAGGTGTTTACAACACAGACCTGATACCGAGTTCAACCCTGAATCCCATAGGGAGGGAAGAGTGACTCCTGACAGTGGTTCTTTGATCTCTACGTGTGTGGGCCATAGCTTGTGCATGTACACACTTACACATATACAAACATGTGCATGCACCAAACTTGAAAATGGCATGCCGGGAGGCGATGGCGCACGCCTTTGATCCCAGCACTTGGGAGGCAGAGGCAGGTGGATTTCTGAGTTCGAGGCCAGCCTGGTCTACAAAGTGAGTTCCAGGACAGCTAGGGCTACACAGAGAAACCCTGTCTCTAAAAACAAAAACAAAACAAACAAACAAAAAAAGCAATATATAGATATGTGTGTGTGTGTTTCAAGATCTATGCCTCATTCTTTTTAATGGTTCAAAGTTCATCTCTGTTTAGTGATCACACAGTGATCATTGGCAATAGTCAATAAGCAAAGCCTTCAGCTGTTTGGAAATGAAATTGAACCCCATAGGAATAACACAGGGGTTCAAGAGAAACAAACCCAGGATGGGAACCAAGTAAAATAAATGAATGAATAAACAAAATGTGTCCAATTTTGTATGCATGTGCACACACATGTGGGAACCATTTCTCTCCTTCCACCATGTAGGTTTCAGGGACGGTTGTCAGACGTGGGGCCAGGTACCTGTCTACTGATCCATCTTTCTGGTCAACATTTTTAAAGTTAATAATAAAAATAGACCAGAAAGGTCTAAAATGCATATGCTAGACAATTAAAGAATGAAATCCTGAAAAAAAAGTCTAAATAATTACATTAGGGATTTAAAAAATATACAACTAAATCCAAAAACATAATTTAAGGGCAGATTGAAATACAATTATTTGGGCCTTGAGCCAGACTTTTAAAATGCCTAAGCAAAGGTAATCTTGACAGTTTAGTAATATACTGACTTTTATTTTTGTTGTGTAAAGTATGCAAAAAGAATGTTTTCTTCAGACCTTTACTGATAGGACAACATCCAACCTGGCCTGGTAACAAACACCTTTAGTCTCAGCACCTGGGAGGCAGAGGCAGGGAGAGCTGCAGTCCAGATCAGCCTGGCTTACAAAGTAAGTTCCATGACAACCATGGCCACACAGTAAGGCCCTGTCTAAAATAAGAAAGAAAATCACATTACTGATAGCACAGCTATTCACAGCATGGCATCCACTTGTCTGATGACTGCACTACATTTCTGTTATGTAGCTCTATTGGAGCATTTGTATACTGAGTATGTATTATGCTATAAATTCCTTTCTTTTTTGTAAGAAGGGAACGTAGTCCCTGTGACAATGGTGTATATGTGTATATGCATACATATAGTTTTATAGATAATAGCAATTTTGTTTTGTGACACAGGAGAATTTAAAACATTTTTTTCATAAACAAGTGTTTCAGGTATGGCAGCATTGTGAATCTCCAGCCCCAGTGACTCCTGAGGTCATCAAATCCTAATGTGTATATTTTATGTAAGTGTTATTTATAACATGCCACATTGGGAAGAACTGTTGTCGCTGTCTATGTGAGGAGCTAATTCATTAGTTTACACAGTCTAACATGCTACATAGCTGGGAAGTATAGTCCTGGAAGAACTCTTAGAGCCCCAAAGCCTTTACTTAGCACCCCACAACAGCCCTCACTTAGTGCTCTCCATGAGCCTTTTACTCAGTGACCCCTGCCCAAGAGCCTTCCCTTACTAATGCGCCCCAAGAAAAGGTAAGCAACACACACTGCTGTAGCAAGTTCCTAAGTAAGCAACATAATGTTATAGCCAGTTACTAAGCATCTCCTATGTGAAGGAGTAAGGTCTGCAAGCACTCCCAGAGGCCACTCCCTGCCACTCAGGGAAGAGAAAGGTGCAAGGACCGTGGGAACAGAGGCAAGGCTAGATAATACATAAATAGCACTGTAAAACCGAGTAAGCTCCCAACAGTGCAAAGTTCACCAAAACAATTTTATTTCCAGTGTTTAATTGGGTATGCACACAGGCATGACACAGGTTTGGATAAAGTCCTCATGCAGAATTATATTCTTCTCAGTAAGAAGCCAGTTCCATCCAGGATCCACTATCTACACATCTATGTTACAACATTTATATCCAATCTGGTATCTGAAGAAAAGATACACATAGAATATGTTCATTTAAGTTATTACGTATTTTACAGAAAGATTAAAAATTCAAGTCACACAAAACACAAAAATTGTATTAAAAGTTTGAATATAAAACTCAGATCCACCTGGAATGACTAAAGATTGGAAGTTCTGTATCCACCTGTGTTAACTGGTAAATGTAAGGAAATTTGTTACTGATAAAATGTATTCATTTATTCAATGTACGTTACCTAATTTCAACAATATGGCACCCTAAAAATCAAATGTACTTTTATCATGAGGCACTTTTGTTAGTGAGGAACCAAAAGAACAATTTGGCTGCAGGAGGCAGCGACTTTCTTCAGTAATTTGGGGAATATACTATGTAGTGAGTTGCAACAAACACTTTGCTTATTTGTATACAACTATCTGATATACTTTTAAATATATGTGTGTTCTTCTGGCTGTAGTAATGCACTGTAAAGCTATTTCACAGTGCAAAATGGTGAATCCAGCCCAAACCAAGGCTGCATAATAACAATTCTGGTACAAGAAAACTATTTACAGAGTTACTGGACTGTGTAACAGTAGTTTTTCCTTGCTAGAGTGGATAGACCCAGCCTAAGGGCAGAGAGGAGTCTCTGCTTTAGTGTCGGGACTTTCAGACAGTTTGTGGGGGTGGGTGTTGGCCGCAGAACTAGCATTTTGCCTCATGTTCTGGAAGCTTTCTCCGTTTATTTGGTCAGGTGACTGTGGTGGTGTGGAAAGGGGGGGCTGGCTGGTTGAAGCCAAGATGCTGGTAGCACCCCTAGCTTCGGGATGCTGAGACAGCGGTGTGTGTGTGCTGGTGGGTGGGAACAGCACGCTGGGGCTCTCGGCCTGGGGCTCGCGGCCTTCACCTCCACTAAGGTCGGTGGCGCTGGTGCGGATGCGCTCCCTGGCAAGCCAGTCTGAGATGGAGAGGTCCTGGGCTGAGCATTTGGGTTTTAACCGATTCACAGCTGAAAGTTCGGACTCTTTGTCCGAACTCTGCTCATGCGCTTTCCAGAAACTCAGGACGCTGATTTCAGTAGCATCTCTGTGGCCTCCGAGTGTGTGTCTGCGTTTGATGTTTTTCCTTTTCGCTGTCTCTGCAGTAGGTTTTTGATTCCCAACTCCAAACATGTCGTCTGCAGGTGCCCTGGGCCTCAGTTTTAAACGATCTGCTATTTTTGTTTTCCAAGTGGCCTCCTGCTTTTCGGATTCACTTCTGCTGGGTGTCAGGAGGCTCCCAGTGGACTTGCCTTTCTTCATGACATCAAACATCTTGGCCAGGGCAGGCGTTTCCTTCTCAGTCCTCGTGTCTCCGGGGCTTCCACCATCTGACTTGAAGCGAGCAGACTTCTTCCTGGACAGCGTGTCACATTCGATCAGCCTGTGGGAGCTGAACTGCTGCCTGCGGCTGTCTAAACTTGGTGTGAGGCTTCCCTCAGTGCAGCTGGCTTCACTGCCTTCAGAGTTCCTGCGGCCCACCCTGGCAACCTCCTGGAGCTTTCCTCGGAACAGCCGGTCTGAAGTCAGGGCTGTGGGGAACACGGGGAACTCGCTCTCACTGTCCGTCTCCACTGGCCGCCCTTCACTAACCAGCTCGCTCCTCTCATCATCAGCCTCATCCCCCTTGCTCTCTGCCACTGACTGCACCTCAGGGCTCAGACGGCTAGAGTCCAGGCTGGTCAAGTAGGTAGTGGATGATGTGGTAGAATAATCTGACGTGATGGTACCAGCATTGGACAAAAACTCACTGTGCCTGGTTTCCGGATTGGTGGATTTTTTACTGGAGGACCTCGCTAGCGAAGCCTGGGAAGACGTGCTGAGCAGAGTGCCCGAATCAGACCCTGTCTCTTCGCAGTGGGGCTTCTGTGTCAGAAGTGATCTGGGGCTCTCTTTCAGAATGGCCAGGCGACAGCTGAGAGTTGGTGACCTGTTGTGTTTAGAGCTGTGTGGTGGGGATGGTTCTTCCGATGGCATCTTCTCCTCCTTCGTTGTACCCGTGTCTTTCTTAGTGTTACTTTCTTTGGCAACCCTCTGCTTTCTACCTGTTGTCTCGCTTTCTCTTTTGGACTCTTCTTTAATCTCACTGTGACTCTGTTCCATATTCTCCTTCTTAAAAAACACACTGTCCAGCTCATCCTCGGAGCTACTGGGCTGGGCCTTCTCTTTTGGCTTTTTCCTCTTGCGACTGGCGGCTGCGAAGATGGAGGATACAAGCAGTTCCCTGCTATACTGATCCTTCCCGGATCCCCAGGAGCCCTAGAAAACAGGCAGAAAGATAAGGCCATGAACATTGTCCACAGCTGGCTTGTCCCCAGATAGTAAAGAACTAAAGTCTACCAATGTCCCAGATGCAACCACAGCATCGTATATGTTTTAAAACTCCCCTTTGAACTTATATCAAGGTCAACTTAATTACAGGTCCCATTTCTTGCCACATCATGATAGATGCATCTCTCTTACGCTTAAGGGTACTGAGGTTTCCCCATTCCTATTAATTTCCCTATTGGTTTTCTCCACATCCACAATGCTCAAATATTCCCACTTCCTTTATCTGTTCTACAAGTAGAAGAGTTAAGCAGTATTCTGCCGGGGTGATGGTATACACCTGCAATCACAGTTCCGGGTAGGCTGCCAGGAGGAGGACAACAAGTGCCATGCCTGCCCCAATGACACAGTGAGACCCTGTCTCAAACACCCAAAAGGGAAAATTAGGTCAACACCATTCTGACATAGTGTAATATTCAGACATGAGAATAGGATTGTATGTCTGAATTCAATTTTCTAACTGTGGACATCATTTGGTACTGACACTCTACCTGATGCACTCATTCAGCTAAGGGATGTCTGGCTCCCATTACCTCACCAAGAGTGGATCTTCAGAGATTTGCTTTGGGTAAATCAGGTTAGTAAAGATTTCATTCATCTTATGTAACAGCATGACACTGCTGAAAAGGTTGTACATCCTCGCCATGAAGCACTCCGGCACTCTAAGAGTCACTGTTGTTTATTAGAAGTTCTTAATGACAACTATTTAATGAGTTTGTTCAGAAGGTCTGTCTGCTGAGCAGTCTGTTGGTAGGCAGGTGAGTGAGTCCTTGTTCTAGAACACAATCTTGAGTAAAGAATCAAGCAGAAGGCATGTGGAGTAATGGATTCGAGAATATAGTTTTCTTTTATTAAAAAAAAAATGTCTTAAGCTAAGCTGTTATCCTAAGATCTCCTGAAGGGTAAGTCACAGGCCTACAGGACTGTGTTCTTATGTACTGAATGGGTTTCTAAGCCACCCAGTGCACTCCTACGGGTTACTCTGTTCCTCCATGCTCTCCTTAGCACTGGAGGGCCATGGCTGACCTGGGCTGTCTCCAGCATGCTCTGCATGGCATATAGTAAGGATGGATTCTCTATTTGCATCTCAATTTGTTGTTCATAAAAGAAGCACCTAAATTATATCATCTTTAAAATTCTCTAATTCTCTGTGTTGGGGAAAACAAATTTCTACAATTTGGAAACTGTTAGAATAGTACAGAACAATGTAAGATGAGCAGACAGGAAAGGGGTGGGTGTCTAGTGAAGGGAACAGGAATTTCAAGCATGTCTTTCTGATTTCAAAACTATTGTCTGTAGTTAGGTACAGCAATATAATTGGGAAGCAGAGACTAGAAGATTTTGTGTCCCAGGCTAGCCAGGGCTACCTACTGGGACCATTCAAACAATGAAAGAGAAGTATTTGAGATCTACAAAGACCAAGGAGACATGACAATTGAATGTAAGCAATGATTCTTGATTACTCTTGAGAGGGGAGGCTCGGAGTAGGTAATTAGAAAAGAATACTCAGGTAACGGAAAAATCTGCATAAAAACACTTTATATAATAATGTATCATGCTCATGTTAGCATCCTGACTATGATGATTAGACTGTGGTTATGTAGGAGAATGTCTGTGTTCATGGGAGACAAAAATTACATGACTTAGGGTAGTATCATTAGTACTATAATTAACTAGGCAACTATGTGTGTGTGTAAGAATTTACCAGCTAATGAGTATGAGGTAAAAAGATTTGTAAAATTATATCTTTAAGTGACAAAACCCTCGTGGATGAGCTAATTAATTAGCTTTAGATGTTGCCTGAAGAATTTTCAGTTGAGGGTTTGCCCAGACTGGAATATGGGCAAGTGTGTGGAGACTGTTTGATTTCTGAGTTGTGATGGCTTGGCCACTGTAGGCAACACATCCCTAGCAGGAGATCCTTCCTGTAAAGAAAGCCAGCTGTGCATGAGCACCTGAGTAAGCCAGCAAGCACTGCTCTTTTGTGGTTTCTGCTTCCTGCTTGTGTTCTGACATTCCTTAGTGACGGACTGTGACCTGAAAGTATAAGTGAGATAAACACTTTGTTCTCCTAAGTTGTTCTTGGTCATGGCATTTGCTATAGCAATAGAAGCACACTGTAAGAGTTAGTGAGAAGTGACTTGGTGGATAAATTCACCCACCTGTTGTGTATTTGTGTTTTGTATATGTTTTCAGACAGTCTCATTATATAGCAATGCCCAGCCTAGAACTGGTTATCCTCCTGTCTCAAGCCCATGCCATCATCTGGTTTATGTGGGGATTCTCTCTCCCAGTCTTCCTGCTTTTAAGTTAGTCAATGTGACAATGTAAACAGACCACTGTTGTCTGCATCACACTAAACCGTTCCTATAACTGCATCTCTCTAACTTACAATCTTGTACTTTCCAGTCTTCTATTCCAAATTAGCTTCTCTGCATACTGGAGTTTATTCCTCTGGCTCCAGTGTGGAATACACTTGTATGTTAATGATGAAAGTCAGCCCCAACCCAAAGCTACCACGATGTGTTTTCCAGCTGTATGGAACAACTTACCTTAGATTTTGTGGAGTCACTAGTAGCTGAATCTGTGGGAAGTAAATAAAATGTGGTTAGTGGGAGCCAAGCTTCTCCGCTTTCAACAAACAATGCAAAACTTATGAAGAGGACAGGCACAGAACAAAATGTGAAAGCAGAACTCAAAACAAGAACACAGTGGATAGTCAGAGCTCACAAAGATGCAAGCTGCACCACAGAAAGCCACCGCCATGAAAGGATGCTGTGAATTGTAGGCAGAACCAGCTCAATGAGAGGAATGGCAAAGGAGCCCTGTGCTAGACAAAAACAGAGACTCTAGTGCTTATTGTCTAAATAGTAAGTCTAGCAATAAAGAAGCCTGAAGACCTTTAAAAACTATGTCCCACATCTTGTATCTGAAACTGATACACAATGTAGAACTTTCCAGACGGTTCACTGCCCTAGCTACAAATTCAAACACTCAACTGGTGTATATGTTGATTTTTGTCAGACTGTCAGATTGTAATTTGCACGAGCATATCCCAGATGCGAATGGATGCGACAAAGGCATTAGGATGACCTTGACTCCAGGTCACTTTTAGTTTCTTTAGATGATTCTAGTTTTTGTACTTGACCCCAGCTTCACATCTGTGCAGTCAGGGATCCTTTTGGTTAGTTTGGTGAAATTGCTACCAGGTTTGTAAGTATCTATTAACAAAATGCTATTATGGAAATGGAAAAATGGAGACCATAATTTTGCTGTCTGGCAAAAACTCAGATTATACAAGTATAAAGAGGGTAGGAAGGGGCCAGCGCTATGAAGAATAAATATCAATTTTGGGATTTTTATCTTTGAACTTTTGGGAAATAATTTTCAAAATTAATGAGCTGGGCCCGTGCCACGCCCCTTTTAACACATGGCTAAGTGCTTTATGACTTTAAGAACCGGTTGACCATACCATGCTATTTCTCCTCAGGGTCTGCTTCAGAAATAACAAGAGACAGCAGAAAAACTTTTAAGAAAGTAGTAGTGATCTGTTTACAATATTCTTAAGAGAGACGTGTACAGCACAGATCGACCAGGTTGGCATTTACAAGAACCGGGGGTTTCTGCAGACAAGGCAACTACAGTGTGGACAGCAGTCCTCTTTCTTCCTACAGCTCCAGTTGTCCATCAGGGACATCACAGAATCCACTAGTGACATTACCGTGTGATAGACTCCTCCCACTTCGCCTGTGCAACATCAGTATAGATTTGCCTGTGTTAGTAAGTGCTGAAAAAACCCTTTAGAGCTAAAACAAGAACTAGAGACAAAGGGAGAACATGGTGTAATAGCATGCCAGATTAATGCAACAGTTTGGCGGGAGACGATTTCATCCAGAGCCTATTAAATACTAATACTTAACCAAGCGTTAGGGTGGCAATAGGAGAGAGAAGAAAATCAAGGTCAAGTGGAGTGACTTTGACTGCGACGTCTCTAGTGACATGATAGGACTGAGAGGGGCAGTTCGGCATACGTAGCTTGCTGCCCTCAGAGAACTGGTCCCAAATAGAACTAAGCACCCAGTCTAACCATTCTTTCTGCCGTCACAGCAACCACATATTCAGCAGCATATATCTGTTTTACCTTGTGATGACTATTACATGGAAACTGTGAATTAAAAAAAAATAAAACAAAACAGTGGTTTGCATGCTCATCGCTCTCAGCTTTCCATTCTGACACATATCACAACTCCATGCACTGTCAATGTGTTACAGTCGCTGGAAGATCATCAGAAAAGGCGGACTGCAGTTTTTATTAGTAGAAAGGAAAAGGAAGAAGAAAGAGAAAACAACCCATATGGAGTGTTACTATGGCTGCTCGCTGTTTCCCTTTATAGGAAGATCAAGTAACCTAGAGGTCAGTACTGCCCAGACAAGTTACCTGATACATCTCCAGGGAGCACGCCTGTCCTTCCAATGTTGGTGAGTAAATGATCTATGTTTGGTACTGGCTGGGAGTCTACTGTGTTCTCCTCCTGCACTGCTGTCTATGGTTAACAAACAAAGAGCTCTTCATCATCTCTTCAAAGGCAACTTTCTTTAAAATTTAAACAACATTTAGTAAAAGATACATTATTATATGGAGCATGAGTTTAATTTTGCATTGGTTAGATGTCACTAATGATAAAGTAGGCACCATAGTTATATTCTTATCAGGTCAGCAACTGAGAAGCTAGACGCCTGCATCAGGGGTGCAAAGCTGGTAACAGTGCACAAAGCAGAAGACCAAGATGGCCGTGGCATCAAGAAGGAGCCTGTGTCCCCACGAAAGCAGCAGAGCACACGCGGGTGTACTTACGAGAGGCTCTTCGGCACCCTCTTCTGTGAAAAACCAGTCATGCTAAAATTTAAAATAAAAAAGGTGAGAATAATTAAATAACCCCCAAAGTGTAGCTCTATCTTAGAGAACAGCACAGACAAAAGGGAACGTATTATGGGAAGAAGCAGTGGAGGCATCTTCGTCCTACCAGTTGTCTGTCAGCTGTGGCAAAAGCAAACTTGCAGGAAGAGACGCAGTGAGAACTTACGTGCTGGATGAGGGTCTCCACGATCTTGTACTGGTCAGGCATGTGCGTCACCATGTGGGTCATGTTGTCTTCTGATGTTCTCACTAGAGTTGGACCAAAAACGATCGCTAGGTTTCTGGGTTCCATCTGAAAGAAAGGATGAAGGTGGGAAATCAGACTAAAGCTCCATGGCAGCTTTAGCTTTTTGTTGCTGAAATTTATTTATGGCAAGTTGTTTTTGATGAAAAAATACAATTGGATGACGAGAAGTACATTCTTCCTAGGTCATATTCTCTTCAGCAAATCCTCCAGTGATAATACGCAACACCTAATTGCCATCCCTGTTTTTCCCAGAACTCTTTGAAACCAAATCAATCAACAATTCTTAATTAACAAAGAAGGATTAGGTGGCAAGAAAAGGAAAAGTGAAATGTAAGAATAAGGAACTCTGTTTCTTGGGAACTGGAAGGAAGGGACAAAGGACTTAGAAATATATGCAAGTTTCCAGATTCTTCTCTGTGTCATACATCAAAATCATTAACTGAGGAAGACAAGTCTGAAGATAACTTTTTGATTCACTTTTACCCCACCCAAATCTCCTGAAGTTCTGGGATTAGCTTTGCTTCATTCTTAGCATGACGGTCTTCTGATCAGTTTGTACATTCACTGATATACTATTCTGAATTTCTGGCCCAATTATGACAGTCATGGGCATGGATCCTGTTTTCTTTTATATTACTTTTGAGCTTAAGCTTTTTTCTTTTTTCTTTTTTTGTGGTGATGTGTCTCTGTATATGGAGACAGCTCTGGAACCGGTTGAGACCAAAACATCTATACACAGCCAATAACAATTATTGAGTATAGATTTCTTTTTTCTTTTCGTTTTTATATATTTTTTTTTTATATTTCAAATTTTATCCCCTTTCCCCATTTCCCCTCCGAAAGCTCCCCTTATCCCATTCCCTTCCCCCCTGCTCACTAACCCATCCACTCCCCTGTCCCCTATACCAGGGCATTAAGCCTTCAGAAGACCAAGGGCCTCTCCTCTCACTAATGTCCCATAAGGCCATTCTCTGCTACATATGTGGCTGGAGCCATGAGTCCCTCTTTGTGTACTCTTTGGTTGGTGATTTAGTCCCTGGGGACTCTGGGGGTACTGGTTGGTTCATACTGTTGTTCCTCTTTTGGGGCTGCAAACCCCTTTATGACCTTAAGTTTTGATAAAGTATTAAATAACCTCAACCCCAATCTTAAGAATCCAAACTTTAACCAATCTTAAGAAGCCGTCAGGGTATTTAAAAAACACCACAAAACTCAGAAGAAAAAAGGCATACTAAAATCAAGATTCATCATGTGAGCCCCCTACTAGACTGTCTGTGAGGCATAGGCCTGTGTGTAAAAATAACCAGACAAAAGCCTGGAACCTGTCTCTTCACTGAAACAGCTGACACTTATCGTTTAATCTGTGTTATACACAATACCATACCATACCCAGTGCAGAAAAATAAATTCTCACTAAAATTAGGATTTCCCTAGAACAATGACTTATTAAAATAAAAATGCAACCTTTGGGAAGGATTTGGGCACCAGCGTTTATGTACTGTTCTGAAATTTACCATCATTTTATTCTAACCCTATGTTGGTACATATGCCCACCACATCAAAAACTTTGTCAGGTGTTCAGCAGATTCTTGCTTATGGCTTCATTTCTTTAGACTAATGATATACATTAATATTTATGTTTGTTTTGTGTGAATAAATTTTAGCTAGCACCTACATATAAAAGATGACATTTGGCCTACTTTTTCGTTTCTGGCAATTGTTTGAAATGTGAATTTAAGTTCCAAAAAATTAGGTTAAAATAAGTCAAGGACCAACTAAAGAGTATACAAGGGCTGGACCCTGCCTCCACCCAACCCCAACCCATGTGTAGCAGAGCGCACCATGGTCTTCACACAGGTCTCCTAACAACTGGAGCCAGAGCTTACCTGGACTCTGTTCCCTGTCTGTGGATCCCATTTCCCTAACTGGCCTGCCTTGTCTGGCCTCAGTGGGAGAGGACGTGCCCAGTGCTGCAGTGACATGAGGTGACAGGGTGGATTGGTATCTCCCCCTTTTCAGACCTGAAGGAGAGGGGTGGGGGAAGTGGCTGTGTGAGGCAGGGACTGAGAAGAGAAGTGGGGCTGCAATCAGGATCTAAAGTGAATAAATAAATTAATGGGAAAAGAAAGAAAGATGAAAAGTTAAGGGAATAAAATACCATATTGTCTTCAAGTCTGGGTATTAATCTAGCAAACCCACTACGCCTGTGGCTCTAGTACTTACGAGGAGGCGGCAAGAGAATAATACCTTTAAGAACACACATGCTCCGTAAAGGTGAGTTCAAGACCAGCCTGAGCTACCTGAGAGCCTTTCTCAAAAAAAATCCCTAAATAAGTAAAATGTTAGGACAGATTTCTAAAAGAAAAAACTGAACCAGGGATGGTGGTTCATAAAGGTAGATGAGATCTCTGAGTTTGAGGCCAGCCTGGTCTACAGAACAAATTCCAGGGCAGCTGCACTATACAGACGGCCTGCCTTAAAACAAACAAACACTACCGTCCATCCTGCAAAACTGCAGAATGGCACACCATGCTTCAGGGATAACCAACTAGCAAATATTCCAGCTAGAATTATATTGGGGAAACTCTGATTTTCTGTACAAACTTTTAGAGACAGCTCAGTAGACTGGCGTCTTTGGGTTTGGCCTCCCCCCAGCTCCCTGGTGCAGAGGCATGTGCAGTCTTCCCCATCTCCTCAGACAGGCTGACGGTGATGCACTGCTGGACAATTGAGCTCTGCCTCCCACAGGCAAGGCAGGAAGCAGTCTTAGGAGAGGAGTGTTAGCCACAGTCCTTAGCTTTTTCTCTTTAATGTTATCCCTCCAAAACACAGTATGATCATCCAAGAACTTTAGTGAATGATCTGAGTTAGAAGGAGAATCATCTAACCTCATGATAGAATGGACTCAGGTAACAATCATTCACTGACTAAGCAAAATGAAATAAAGACTAAAATGGACCAGTGAAATACAATATCTGGATCTTATCTAGGTATTTAAAGAAATAACCATACTGTAAAAACCTTTTTTAAAAAGTCAAGAAAATTGCCAGGCAGTGGCGGCGCTCGCCTTTGATCCCAGCACTTGGGAGGCAGAGGCAGGTGGATTTCTGAGTTCGAGGCCAGCCTGGTCTACAGAGTGAGTTCTAGGATAGCCAGGGCTATACAGAGAAACCCTGTCTCAAGAAAGAAAAAAAAAGTCAAGAAAACTGAATATGAACTGAATATCTGATACTCCTTAGAACAGCAAGAAAGCTACCATCCCTGCCTAATAGGAAACTAAAGAAAATGTCTCGGCGTATCTTGTCTGGTGTCCTTTGGCTGGTTTATCACACATATATGCCACCTACTCAAGCTAGTGACATAAAGCCAAAAACAAAAATCAAACTTTAACTTCCATTTTTCTTGCTGGCTGAATGTAAAATGAAACATTTCTAAATGAAATTCCCTTCACAAAAGGGCAGCTGCTGCCTGTGGAACCTCTGCTGTGGGGTGATCTTCAGAAAGATCTAGCCAGCCCAGTCTGACGCATGCTCAGGCTTCTGTGAAATAAAAATTTTTAGCTCAGAGCACTGAAGGCCAACCTTCAGAGAGTTCACTTCAGCCCTGTACCTGACATACCTTATTTTTTTCTGAGTTTTCTGCCACTGTCTTCAGATGAGCCGAGAGAAACTTCAGTGTCTCAAAATGATGCTCGGGCAGATCATGAATCTGGAACATATTATTTTGAGGATGGATTTAAATGCTGCATTTGAGCTGCACCTCCCCAAGTAAAAGTAATACCTACTAGTCTCTTTAGCGTTCTCAGGCGATCTAGCGGGTCCTCCTTACGATTGGCCTCGATGAAGTCAGCATATTTGTCTGGCAGCATAGGAAGAAGAGAACACGGTTAACTGCTTGGGTGAAATACAGTGTCACTCTGTTCAAGGAACCACGATTTTAAAATGTACAAGACTTTCAAGCATCTCTAAACATAGATCTTTGAAATGTACATGCTGGAGATGGTTCTTAATGATCTCCAAGCTTTCCCAACAATCAGAGTAGAGTTCTCTCAGTGAGATGCCTCTGAAGCCACAGCCTGGCATTCAGTCAGCCTGTCCATTATCCCTACCTAAGAGTAGCACCTAGTACAGGGTCCTTTCATTATATTTTATGTCCAGAAAATTTGACTGAAACAATAACAACATTTTTAGCTTAATGACAAACATAGGCCAATATAGAGCTTATTTTCATTTTACTAAAGCATATCAATTTGCAAATGATTCTCACCAAAATTTATGAAAAGACTATAAATGACCAAAACCAGTTCTTAATTATGCTTTTCATTTAATTTAGACCCAAGATAAATGCTGTTTCCTTCATCCCTGGTTTTTCTAGTTTGATTATGGTTTCTAGCACAGGCTGAGCCTTTTCCTCTGGCATGATTTGTGGGTGCTAACTCACCATTCGTAAAGAGAGGCTCAGGGAGCTTTCTGAAGAAGGATTTTAGTAAACTGCTTATCACATTCAAATCTCGCCATTTCTGGATATGCAAAACAGAAATACAGTATGATCATTGTTATGAAAGGAAAAAGTGAATCAGTTAGTCCAACAGAAATGAACCTACATCATCTTGTATGTCAATGTCTGCCATCCCCTTGTTGAGTTCTTCCTGCATGCTTGAAATGGCTGCGTTGTTGCCAGGAACTCGGTAAATACCTGTATATTCAAGACCCCTTTCTTCAACTAATTTGCAACATATATCAACGATTAATGGAATGTACTGCAAAACAAGAAACCAGCATTTTATTTAACAGAGTAACAAAGTTTGAAAATGAATTCCTACTGACCATTTCCGATTAAATCACCACTGTAGTTCAGAGTTAGTATGTTAGATAAAAAGCTTAAAGATAAAAATTACTCGGCCAACAGAGCAGTCATCCCAAGGGAGGACAGTGCACTAGGTGGGCAGGCAGCCCCCTTATCTGAAGGGCTGTGTCCTTAGGCCCCACTCCCACAGACACTGGCGCAGAAGTCCAGATAGACGGTTGGGCTCTCCTACCCTGTTGGTGTGGGCAGGTGGGCAGTCATCCAGCCTAACTCCAAAGGTCCCTGTGGCGGCCGGCTTTTTCTCAAACGTCTTCCTCACGATGCTTGGAATGCCTCTTCTCCAAGTACCTCTGTCTTTGGGGGGACTGGTATCATCTTTTGATTGTTACACAAAATGATGATGTTACACAAAAATGGAAACAAGAATATTTAAGTTTAATTCATCAGTGCTTAATTAACTGTAGTCTTATATTATAAATCAGTCTACATTCACCACAATTATTCTCTTCCTACTGCTATGCCTCCGATGTGTCCATACAACTTGTCAAATACAGTTATATTTCTTCCCTTTCAGACAGAAGGCAGAAGCAGTGTGTCCTCTTTATAAGAGGCAGGGAAGCACTGCCTCTCTCTCACAGAGATGTATCTGGCCATTTACATCTGTAAAGATGCCTTCATGTGACTATTGTGTGTTCTCCTACCCTTTCTCTTGATTAAAGAAACAGATGCCCCTGGCTTTACCTTAAAGGAAAATGCCCACTGAGATTGTACCATGTCTGCAGTGACCTACGACCTACCAGCCAACCCATCAACCAACCCCTGGTAAAAACAGCCCTGGAAAGCGAGGGCACAGCCTCGCGCTCCAGCTCAACCCCTCGCTGCTATTACCTTTGCCGAGAAGCTTCCTCTCCGACTCCTCCTTTGGGGAATGTGGGCTTTGAGTCTTTGGCTCTGATTTAGCACCCAGCAAAGTCTGCCTGATGCTAAGACTCTGGCGAGGTGTTTTTGGCAACTGTTCTGTTCTGCTGCTGAAAGAAAGAAACCTTTCTAAAGCACTGTACAAGAAACATCTACATTAACCATAGGCATGGTGGGATTCTCACTCACCTCAGCAGACTGTTATACTCTTTGATCCTTCGACTAATTAGATCTCTGTTGGTAACTCCAGTGTCCTACAGAAGGAGCATAAGATGACAATGGGAATCAGTTATTAGACTATTAGCAGCAGAGGGTAACCATGAGTTTGAGGCTTGCTACTGAACCAACTTGTTAATACAAACGCTATTACTTGTTTCTCAATGGAGATGGTCCAATTGCCCGCTGCCCCTGCAAGTCAGTTTGCTGTGTATTTCCTGTATTTATGCACACCTTGGATAATTCTTAAGCCTCAGGGATTCAGTACTCCTGAATTGATATGCTATGTAAAATGTGTGACTGGGAGCACAAAGCTAACTTCTCTAGCACCAGGAAAAATGATAAGCATTCAATAATAATGCCACTGAATCAACGAATCTGCTAAAGATAAACTTGAATAAGTAACAGTGAAGTAGAATCAGGTGGTATCAAAAGGGGCAGTTCATGAAGAACCCACTTTGTCCTTTGCCCCAAGTTGAACCCAGAACTGAGCAAACAGAAAAAACTCTACTTGTAAACAATTGCAATTACATACTGGTATGTGTCTGCAAACATTTTTTAAAAATATATGTCTTATTTTGAGTGTAATATAGCCACAAAGGCAAGAATGAAAATACTTAAAGAGATTATGCTCTTTTGGCTATCAGATTATTGAAACTCTGGTTCTTAAGAAGTTAGAATTCTCCTGGAATCTCATGCTGAAAGAAGGGCTCGCTATCATCATACATGGCATCAATTAGAGGGGATGCCTCCTAGAAAGAGATTTCACTCAGTTTTGTCACTTATCAATCCTGAGCCACAATGGTGATGGGCAGGACCATACCCTGACCAGGACTGCTTAGTTATGCATGCCGTTCTGCCTTCTAGATTTCCAAAGATAGGCCTGGGCAGCCCCCGGCCTCCTTGCCCCTCTTCTCAGTGTTACCACATTAAGTAAATCCCTTCTCCACTTATTACTTTGCCCAAGCTTAGGAAGACAAATTGCACGTTTTCTTTCATAAGCACACCCTAGATTTTAATTTTTGTATGCGTGCATGTCTATAAGTGGGTATAGGACTTAGAAAAAGGACTGTGAGTATGGAAAAAGAAGAGAGAAGGAAAAAATAAGGAGGCAGCAAACCCACATGAGAAGAAGGCAGGCTACCTGCAGGACGAAGGGACCAGGAGGAAAGGGGCTGAGGGAGAAGGATCAACGACAAGTCCGCACGAAAATGCCATAAGGTATCCTATTACTCTGTATGCTAATTAAAAACCCAAGTAAGTTTTGAAGTTTAATCTACCTTCAGCTTCTTCGCACACAACTCAGCTGACACCACACTTAGCAGCTACAGAACGTAGGCTAATCGTCTTCATGGGATAAGCACTACCTCAACTACTACACTCCCAACACCCTGACGTGTGAGCCAGAGAATCTCAAGCACGTAAAGCACTATTTGTTTCTTTAAAGGCTTATAACATGATTTTTCATAGCACATGCTTCCTGAGAAGTGCATAACTACACCAGGGTATATTGTATTTTGCTTGTACAACTCCATGAAAACAAAACAATACACTGTACCTTTACATAGCCATTTGTCTTGTCAATGTTTGAACTGTAGCCCAGCCCACAATACTAATCTCTATGTCAAAGAGGCTTGTAATTTTGTCAAAAAGGTTCCTACAGGTTCTACGTTGTACATAAGAAGTACCCACGGATTTTGATATCCCAAGTGTCCTGACCCTCCTCACAGTGGTTTGTTGTGTCTGAAAAAACGAGAATCTGAATATCTTCTTGTTTAGTAACAGTACTTTCCAGTAAGTAAAAAGAATGCATGTATACTAGAGTTTTCCTTTTAAATGACTGAAATTACAGTATCTCATTCCTTACAAAAAATAATCTAGTCAATGCTTTTAGTCTGCCTAGGGACCATACTGTCGAAGTATCAAGCTTCACCCACATACCTCTTCATTTAGGTTGCTACTTTCCTGAATAGTTTTGATCCACGCTAACATATCGTCTCTGTCTTCAGCCTGGAACAGGCATTCACAGTCAGACGTGGTAAGTCGGAACACATTCCTCCTCTTGGTCTCACTGTACGAGATGTCTATCAGGCAAGCGTTGACACTGATGGGCTGCTCTTCTTCTGATGGTGTTGTCTGCTCTCTTCTGTCTTTGTACAAGTAAAGTGAATGGCCCCGAAGGACAACATACATCTGTTTCCATGGCCGAATACTGCCACCGACTCTCTAGAATACATAATTGGTCCATGTTTGTAAATATGCAATACAAGGCTAGAACTCTATGACCGGATCACTAAGTTATGCCTTTCATATGAATACTTGTGTACCTCATATAGCAGATGTCTCATTTACTTGAAATCACATGAAAAGAGGAAGGGTAAAACAAAGTCAGTAAAGTTGCATGTTGCCAAGCCTGATTTGCATTTGATCCTAGAGACCCACAAAGTACAAGAGAGCCAACTCTCACATGCTGCCTTCTGACCTCCAATGCCTTGCTATGGCATAGGGACAATCTCTCGATACACACACAGGTAGACTTAAAAATGTAGCTGGGCCTGGTGATTTATGTCTTTAATCCCAGTACCCAGTAAGCAGAACTTCTGAGTATGAGGCAACCTGGTTTACTTAGCAAGTTCCAGGCAACACAGTGAGATAAATCCTGTCTAAATTTAAATAAATAAATAAATAAATAAATAAATAAATAAATAAATACAATTTTATAATGTACAACCCTTTTAAATGTCACATATATGCCAATTAGGAAATGTATCTGCACCAATGCTAAAGACAGTCAAAACCCAACGACAGATGGGAAGACAAAACTGAATATTGAAACCCAATAAATGCAGAGATGCATGAAAAGTGGCCGTTGGTACTGTTTGCTTTTTTTTGTTTTTATCAACAATCATATGAATACAAAAGTAAAGAAGTTTTCACAAAACAAAACAAAACAAAAAACAAATCGGGAAGTAGTGGTGCATGCCTTTAATCCTAGCACTCAGGGAGTCTGAGGCAAGCCTGGTCTACAAAGTGAGTTCCAGGACAGCCAGAGCTATACAGAGAAACCCTGTGTCGAAAAACCAAAACCAACCAAACAAGCACAAAACCAAAAAGCCCAAAACAAAGCAAAATAAACAAAGAAATCCACTGAATATTCTTCTTTTTCCTTCTGGTGCTAGGGACTGACTCCAAGCGTTGCTTGTGTCAACCAAGGGCTGTAACGCTGAGCTGTATCTCTGGCAACAAAAACAAAACCAAAACTTAAAACCTCCACCATAATACAAGTAAAAAAAATCAAGTTTTAGATCAGGGACATGATAAAACAGTCCAGGAGGAAAGTCCTGGAAAGAACAGGTCCTGACAGGAAGTGATGTCACCAGTGCCATCAGCTCTGCATGGAAAACTGGGGTTAAGTCTTCTTATGCAAAGATTTTACTGTGTTGGATTCTACCTACTGAAGCACATGTTGATACCATTATGCTCATTTATAATTTAGTTTTTATAAAATAAAATGAATGAAAAATTTAAAAGGAAATTGAAAAGAACTAGGCTAAATATTCCGAGATGACTAAAAAGGACAACTCTTTAGTGACCTAAAAGGCTCCATGATAGCCAATTCTGGTAAATAAGAGACACAGGACTCCTTCCTACATACCCCGTTTTTCGGTTCACACTGGCACACTGTAATGCGGTACTCCATGTGTAGCTGGCATGCAAGACAAAATCACCCCACTGATCAGATAGATTGTCCTGTTATGAATGCGCCTTGTACCCTGGAGCCTTGCAATCTCACATGTATTAGCTTTGCTTATCAGGCCTGAATTGGGATGTCACATGAGCTGGAAGGTGCACTACCTTGCCCTTATCAGTGACCAGTGGCCGGAACTGGAGCCACCCTTCTTTGGCTGCATCACTGAAGACCTCGGAGGAAGAATCCTTTCTGGATCCAGAGTCTTCTGACAACTTCTGACTGTCTGTGATCTACAGAAAGGGCCAAAAAACCAGGAAAATGTCAGCTTTTCTCTCCATAAATATTTATACATGGAAATGATACTGGGAAAATGTCCTATTTAATGTTCCAAGTAAACCACTGTGGAAAGTTCTGGGTTTAGAAGTCATACCAGAAACACTTTTTATCCCCCCCACCTTTTTTTAGGTGAATTGGCTTCTATTTGTTTTTCAAAAGCCACCTATAGAGTAGTCGGACTTCCCTGATGATCTCATGGACTCACATTTTGGCAGAAAAAGAGAATGGGAGATGGGGGTGGTGGGGACAAGAAGGCAGGTATAGTGGTGCACCTTTGTAACCTCAGCACCCAATGGGCCGCAGTGGTAGGAAGGAGCTCAAGGTGTATAAATAATGAATGTGTGCCTCATTTACCATCTGGGGCAAGTTAGGGCTGCAGACTGAGTTCAAAGACAGTCCACCCAACACAGTGAGATCTTGCTTTAAGACAAAATGAAACAAAATCTCGGTGATCCATTTGTGATCTGTGCTTCTGGAGGAGGAGCACGGTGAGACCAAACACATCATAGCAGTGCCTGTTCACATGGAAGGAGCCAGCCTAAGAGGTCAGGTGAAAAGTTCAAGGGAGACCACATGGCTGCTGAACACATATTTATCAGTTTAGTAATTTACAGCTAACGGGAATGCAAGGGCTAAGAACCTTAAGGTAGTTCTCTTTGTCTGTGGTAGGAAGGAGAAGAGAAACCTGAGAGTGAGGAATTCAACACCCTTACATGGAGAATGGTTTCTTAAGAGACAAGCATGAACTTGTGAGTGAATGGATAGAATGGGGCAATCACTGGAAGAGGAAAAAAAATGGAACACTCAGGCAATGGCCTACAGACAGAGCAGACTAGCCCGATACTGCAGAGAGTGAAACAACAACAACAAAAAATAGAACAAAGTTGTATGGTTTGGCTTGAGCAAATGGGAGAACCAATGAGATAAAGCAACCTAAGGTAACTAAGCGAGCCTAGGGCGGCTTAGTAAACATCCGGGTGATGACGTCAGGTAGAGAGCAGATCACATGGGCTGCTGTTCTGGGAGGAAGCAAAGGCTAGCAGCATAGGCTCTATGAGAACTCCAAAGTAATATGAGGAAATCCGTGTACAGAAACAGGTTGAAATTAGCTTTGGGCATTCCAAAATGTTAACGATGCAGAAGACCCAGCAAAGGAGATTCAGTTGTACTCTTAGATGCTGATTATGAAGTAGAGGTAGGGTATAGAGGTACTTCAACATGGGGACAGGAAATGTGTAATTATTCTTGAAAGGTTGCAGTATGCTAACATCCGCAGTAGCCATCAACTGTGGGACTGAACGTCACAGGCAGCCTTGGCACAGTCATCATCCTCATGTGTGTGGACTGAGGGGAAGAGGCCAAGTACATGGTTTTCAAGATTCACTATAAAAAGGACAAATGGGAGTGGTAGAGAAAAATGTAGATTCCAAAAGGTTTCTGTTTAACACAGGTAGATCATGGACGGTGAATTGAGCATGGGAAAACCGACTGCAGAGGAGGCTGGGGCTAGAGAGAACAAATGATAATGCCTATCACGGAAACCTGCGTGCTGGGAAAGCGAGTGCAGAGGCATGCCACACAAGTCTGCTGCTTGCTGGCTCTCGGCAGGGTCATGTTCCTAGTACAAAGACTTTATGGTAATAGCAAGAAAGGAAGGACCTATGGGTACAGTGCAGCCATGGTCATTTCCCACGGTGGTAAATAGGGACATTCCTGTCTAGCCATTTGGAATGTTTCAGTGAAATACAGGTGTGAAGGAGACAGTAAAGATGTGGCTATAAGCACAGGTGGAGGAAGGTACAAGCGAATGCTTGTGGGAAAACACAGAGATATGGCAAGGCAAGCTGATTTGGGCCCTGAGTTGGTAATGAGAAAAATCAGCCCAATGCTATTACAGGCATTCCATACTTGATAAAAATGTTTAGATATTAAAAATATAAATATTTTTTAAGTGTAGTGGATGCAGACTAAAAAGTTACACCATTAAAAAACAAAAATATATCCAAAAGAGAAAATACATATTTTTTTGAAGGGCTAAAACAAACTAAGTTTAAAAAAAAACATTTATCATCTACTAGATAGCTTTAAAATATTAAATACTAACCTTGATTCCCTTCAGGCTAGACACGTGCGTAAAGGATCTGTTGGAAAAGTATATAAATATGAATAATAAACATAAACTCTTGATATAAGAATTGACTACAACTAAATTTTCATTAATGAGCTGACATTCCATCCTTACCATGTGATCGATGTATTATTGTTCTGTGTACGTGAGAATGCTAAGGTATAACTGTACACTTTCCATTCAATGATAGCGGCTTTTTTAGCTGACCTGGCAAATTAAAGCAGTTTCTGCCTTTTTTGCTTTAAGTGTGCTGCTCTCAAAACCTTTTTATCAGAGGCAAAGCTACTCAGGCTAACTGCGGGTCTCTTTACCCACAGCGCAGACTGCCCTACCCAGCTGGGAGAGACTCCGAGATGCAGGCAAGGTTCAGGAGATGCAGTAGTCAGAGAGCAGCTGGGTGGTGCTGGCCACACGGGTACACACTGCTAAGCACGGGAGGAACCTGGAATGTGAGCCACACTTGCTCCTTTAAGGGAAAGAGTGTAGAGCCTGTTCTCTGCCTAGAAGGAAGAAGTGGATGTGCTCTCTAGCCTAGTGACCCGTGTACCAGCTGTGTAGTTAGACTTTCTGGCAGTAGACCTTCCAGACCCATCTTATAAACCTGTTTTTCTCAGTCCATCTATAGAACTTATCTTTTTAAAAATTTATCATATGTAAGTACACTGTTGCTGTCTTTAGACACACCAGAAGAGGGCATCAGATCTCATTATGGATGGTTGTGAGCCACCATGTGGTTTCTGGGATTTGAACTCAGGACCTTTGGAAGAGCACCACTGTGCCATCTCTCCAGCCCCTAGAACTTACCTTTATGGAAAGTGTCATATGTACTTCACAAAGGGTTTTGATGGAGTCATGTCCAATTTTTATTTAGCTTACTTTGTCTCTCCAAGAAACTTATATCTGATTTGTTGTTCATTCGAGACTGAGTTATCACCAGAAAAGTTTTCATCAAATTGTGCTGTGCCTAAAATAATTATGCCTAAACTACTCAGAATTAGACTCCATAAGTTTGAACCACCACTGGCTGCTGAGTCATGTTGAAGCAGACTGTGTTCTTGCCTGGGGCTCATCTCTCTGCAGGCCTGTTAAGGCCAAAGACCCCCACCCGTAAGCACACCTAGCCATCCATACTCTTGAGTACTTTAAGATGGGAGAAACACATGCTGTCAATCAGAAGACAGGTTGTATTAATTCTTCAAAATTAAACTTTTAAGATGTGACTAGATATATCATTGTTCTCTCAAAGACCGTCTCAGACAAAAGAAGGAAGTCAGAAGGAAGTACACAAGCCTCACTCTGACAATTACCAGGAGACAGGCTAGAAAGCAAGGGCTGGACCCCTGCACACAGCCTGTCTCACAGAGCATGTCCACCTCTGGGAATAAATACTCTAACATTAACCCAATCTTTGTGTACCTGCAGTGGCTAGCTTTCAATAAAAATAAAGTGGTAATAAAGACACTCAAAAGAAAAAGGAACTCAGTTTCAGGATATGGAAGATCATAAAACCAGAGACAGAAATAATCTGGATACTGGGATTATCAAAGAATCTATGCAAAATATGCTAACTACTCTCAAGAAAAGGTAAAAACCCACATTTATAAAAGCAGCTCAAAGCAATACCGAGGACACCATTAGTGGCATAATTCAAATAACATCCCAGGCCACTGTCCTGTGAGAGATCAAAGCCAACTTCCCCATTCACACAGAAACTCAGCAGCCAGCAGCAGTGAGGGAGAGTGGGGAGGAGCACTGCAGGCATGTGCACTGCAGGCATGTGCACTGCAGGCATGTGCACTGCAGGCATGTGCACTGCAGGCATGTGGGGAGACACTTTCCTCGTGGGTACGAAGCTGGTCATGCCATGGTAAGGAACTCTGCCCACGCTCATGCAAACTTCCCTAATTAATCTCAGTGGGACACACATACACAGACTTGCAGTGGGGTCTAGAGATGGAGTTTAGCAGGTGGCAGAGGGGGCAAGAGAAGGCAATGGGGAGTTAATATAGTCTGAAACACTGTATATACACTAAATATTTTTAAACGAGGAAACATACAGTGCCGCAGTCTTTGAAGGAAGCTGTGCACAGCCTAAGTAGGGAGGAGCCCGGAGTGCAGCAGTTACTGACACATTTTCGTGAGGGGAGAAAAGAGCTCAAACAGGCCACATTTCCAACCTGGTATCATTAGGAAAATTCCTACTGAGCTGGAACACTGTGCCCTGGCCATATCTCACAGGAACCGCTCTTATGCGACCAGTCCTAGAAGAACTAATTTAGTTAGAATATAAATAACAGTGTGATAAAAATGTAAGAAGACACTCAGCAAAGGTGACAAGTAAGAAAGATGGGGTGCTCCTGGGTAAAAGGTTCACTGTTCTAAAAGCGGTCA
This sequence comes from Mastomys coucha, assembly GCF_008632895.1. Lineage (NCBI taxonomy): Eukaryota > Metazoa > Chordata > Mammalia > Rodentia > Muridae > Mastomys > Mastomys coucha. Next base: position 8,676,409 of record NW_022196897.1, read on the forward strand.
GCATTTCCTATACTAACCTATAAATTAGACAGTCGATAAAAATACCCACACAAAAAGAAAAAAAATAACATTTTAAAAATAACAAATCATAAAATTTTTGAAAGAATACATCATAATGATGAGTAACAGCATTGCCTCATTGTAAAAACATTATAAAACCACTATAAGTAGAAACTGATGCAAATTAACAAAAATAAATCCACTGAACAGAATATAACTTCTAAATAGAACAAATTACATATAATTCAGCACAGGTAAAGCTAATACATAAGTGGGAAATGATGGCGTCAGGTGCTCTGGAGTAGCAAACATGGTAAAAACTACAGTTAGCACTTCACCTCATTCATTAAAATGCCTCAATTACACAGGAATCAAAGTTGTAAGTAAAAAAGACATAAATTTCAAAGTAAACATGTAGAATTATTATTTTGAAATAAAGTCTTTTGCAATGTTATTCAAATCTCTAAAGCCATGAAAATATTTTCCAAATTTAACTGAATACAAATATTTTAAACATTAAATTAAAAATTAAAGAAAATCAAATGAAAAATATTAAGAAAAGGATTGTAACCTATGCCAGCAAAGCGTTACTCATCTTTACATAGAACTCTCAAAGGCAGCCTGAGCAGCAGCTGATGACAGACCCGAGACCCCGCACTAAACTACCAACTTCATCAGCTCTAAAACAAACGCACAGGTCAGTACATCAAAGCTAGGAAGAACATACTCTAACACAGTCTGTAAGGAAGAAGGGGCCACTGGCCATATATCCATATTAAAATAAAAATTCACCTTTTGAAATGCACTGATCCAATTGTCCATTATATGCATACATATACTAGGTAAGAATAGTCATGAAGTAGTGTTTATGAGGGCACAGTTCCAAATATCTACTAATCTAAATGCCAACTAGAGAATATAGAATATAGTTAAATATATAGTATAATTACTCAGTGAGATATTAAGCAAGTATGGAAAACAGTGTGGCAAGGAATATCTGAATGAAAGGATCTCCTGACTCATGTGTATACCAAGCTACCAATCTGTTTATAGAAATAATTAGAATACATCCATTTATAAGCACATTTGGATGTATGTGAGTCTTATGTTTAAATAGTTCTAAACAGCTACAAGTCTAGGGTAGGAGAAGCATCTTATATTTATAATATATAAAATAGCATACTATTATATAAAAATAAAAATATTATTTCTAAGTCCAACTGAATGTTACTTTGATACTATTTGATTTGCATTTCTAATGTCAAAGTTAGAAAATAAGACGACCTTATATTCAGGGCTTATAAGCCAAACTCATGATGAATACCATTCATATAAAACATCTAAAATAATAATCTGAGACTTACAATTTTGCATCTTCTCTATAATCATCCAGTCCTTCATCATAGGATTTTGATCTTTCTGTCTTTGAGTTGTGCTGGCCATCCAGGCTGGGAGGTCCAACAGACTCTGCAATTAAATCCAGCATTCACACTTTTCAAGTGGTTTTGCAGATTCTTTTACTGGGAAAAGATCCGTCTGGCATGCACTGTGAGGTATGGTGTGCAGATCCATTTTACACGTACCTTGGTCGTGGGAGAGCTGACGTCGAATCAGAGGAGCAGAGGTTGTGAGGCTGGGGGGAATGGTTGCGATGGAGGGGACCTGGGAGGTAGAGGCAGAGATGACAGCAGATGCAGGAATATGTGCGATCTCGTGGTCGATGCTAGGACTGGTCGGCTCATCTGGAAGAAAGGAAAACAATTACTGGAACCTGAAAAACTTCAGGGTCCACTGTTGTTACTAGAAGAGCCAAATAAAGGTTTAACAGCTATCAAAACACCAGCCAGTGACACACAGTGACACAGTGACACACCAGCCAGTGACACAGCTGTGTGTTAAAATTCACCTCACACTACTGAAGTTACGCTAGTAACTCTGAAAATAAGAAAAATGAGTAATTTCTCCTAATTAGTAAGTAAAAACAAGCAGGGCAAAGTGCAGGAATTCAGAACCCAAATGAACTAAAGAAAATAATCAGACATTACACAAAAAAATTACCTTTCAAGTCTCTTGGTTCCTGTGTCCCATGTCATTGTGTGTTCCTCCATCCCGGCCCTCACCCCACTCCCTTTTAATTTTTGTAGGAAGATAATGAAGCCCAATCACTAGCAGCCAGAAGTTGCATGCTACCAGGACATTCTACTGTATTTGGATTTTTGTGTAAATCACAAAAAAGTCCCTTCTTCCCCAAACAGGTGTCAGTCATAACTTTTCCCATTAGCGTTGTGCAGGTGGACTTGTAGAAACAGGAAACTCTGTGCTGTGAGTTTTCACCATATCCAAGTCTCTCATCATCTGTCAGACAAATGTGTATGTATGCATGACAGCTAACATTACTAGTGCTTATTATGTGCTAGCACATGTAAGTGGTTTACATATCCTACTTCCTGCAATATAAAACCCTCAAGCTTGTGACTCTGCAGAATAACTCAACAGTGTCATCTAAAGTGAGCCTGACACTGAGCTCTGCTCAGCACCTGCCTTCCCATTAGTGAGCAATAGCTTCATGCTAAACTCCTACTTGTGTAAAAACATCAACCATTTAAATGCTAATATTTTAGGATAAGAGAATCTAATTTAATAAAAGGCTAGCACTATAAAGCATTAGACGTCCCATCATGATATCCTTTACCAATAAATTATAATTATATAAAACTGAATCTTGACTATTTGGTTCAGAAGGTCAAAAACAAATTGTAACAATTTCTTATCATTTTAATTATCAGTATTCTAGCAAAAAAACCCTAATGCCTGAGAAATTGTAACATATCTGTTTTATGATTAAAAGCAATAAAAACTGATGATCATGGTTTTGCAGTTTTTTTAAAAGAGAAGCTGTTTAATATTTTAGCCAAATAAGTGATTCTGAAAACATCTCTGAGCTTTTACTAAACACGTATGACAGTATCATATATCAAACACTAAGAATCCAATGACTGTTCAGAAGCAAGGAGACTTGCTTGAAGAATCTTAATTCAATGAAATAAAAATTTAATATTACAGCTGGGCAGTGGTGGCGCACATCTTTAATCCTAGCATTTGGGAGGCAGAGGCAGGCGGATTTCTGAGTTCAAGGCCAGCCTGGTCTACAGAGTGAGATCCAGGATAGCCAGGGCTACACAGAGAGAAACCCTGTCTCGAAAAACAAACAAAAAACAAAAAACAAACAAAAATTTAATTTTACAAGAACTAGTACTACTTAAAACTATAATTAGGATTAGAATTTTCAAGTTCTTAAAATGTACTTAATTTTTTACAAATGATGTATACATTAGAGTAAGTTTTAAAAATCTAGGGGCTGGCGAGATGATGGCTCAGTGGTTAAGAGCACTGGCAACTGGTCCATGGGAGCAAGGTTCGATTCGCAGTACCCACATGGCACTTTACAACCATATGTCCCAGGGAATCCTCAGGCACCAGGCACACATGTGCTACACAGACATACATACAGGCAAAACACTTTTGCACATAAATAATTTAAAATATTAATTGTTGTTGAGGCTGTGAATGAGGCTTACATGCTGGCATGGGTGCCACAACGTGTGTGCAGGTCAGAGGACAACTTTATACAGCAAGTTCTGTCATCCACCTTGATATGTTTGGAAAGGAATGTGAAACACATGGAATATAAATCACCGGAATTTCAAGTGTGCATTTTCAAAAGGGAGGAAGAGAGATAATTATCTGTTTCAGTGGGAGAAACACTATCATGATCATTTCAGTATTGTTTGCATTTTTTATAATATACATCTCTAACCAGTATGTTGAAAAACAGGCTATAGTTTTTAAAAACATAACTGCTTTACCTCAAATTTAGATTACTCTGATCAATAGAAAGGCCATTTCCAAGTGTCTCCGACAGTATCTATATAACACTTCCTCCTACTACTGTAGGACAGACACTGTCAGCAGACTAAGGGGCTTTCTCTATGAGAGAACCAACAGTAGGACATAAAGCAAGCGTTGAAGAACAGGACTGTGGAATCTGACCGCATGGGATAAAAACCAGAAGTCTGCAGAAACAGAACCACAGAACAGCCAGGAACCTGTGGCTGGATGATGAATGGGTCACCAAAGAAAGAAGGGGAAAATTTCCCAGGGTCAAATCAATGTGATAGCACAATAATAGTAATATGCAAATGATAGTAATATGCAAAATCCTACGGGGTACAAGGAAAGCAGTCCTAAGAGATCCAATTACAGCCCATGTTCCCACACTGAGAGGCCAGAGAGCTGGAGGTAGCACTCCAGCGAGAGAGAACACACACTGCGCTTACACAGGAGCCAAGTTTGGCTCCCAGCACCCACATCAGACACCTCCAGCTCCGAGGGCCCCTGACACCCTCTCCTGGCCTCTGGCAGAAATAATTAAGATGAGGGCAGAAATTAAATAGAAAGAAAAAACTACAAAGAACCAATGATACAAGTGAGAAACCCTTAGTTACACTAAACAAAAACAAGACCCAATTATGAGATAGCAAGAGAGCCATTACAGCTGGGTAAAAAAGGTAACTTTTTTTGTTTGCAGATGGCATGATCATTGTGATGATTAATATCACTGTCAACCTGATCAGACTTGGAATCACCATGGAAACACACTCTCTGGGTGTGTATATGAGAGTATTCCCAGAAAGGTGTAACTAAATTCAGGCAGAATTTACAAACGATGGAGAGGTGTGCAGACAGAATACGGACACTCTTGAGTACCACCTTCCATCTCTCTTTGCTTCCCTGCTGCAGACATTGTGACCAGCTGTCTCACCTCCTTGTCATGAAGACTCCTTCAAAAAGCTTTAGGACATAGGTTGGGATGGAGCCCAGCTGGTAGTGTCTGCCTACCATGTATGAAGGCCAAGGTTGGATCCCAGATCTTCATAAAGCAGGTGTGGTGGTACACAAGTACATTCTCAGCACCAGGAGGTAAATGCCAGAGGATAAAGCCAAGGTCATTCTCAGCTATAGAGTCCTAGCTCAGCCTGGGCTCCTGGGTCCCTATCTTGGAAATAAAATTCAACAGCAATAAAAACAACAAACTGTTATTACAAATAAATAAATCTGGTCAAATTTCAGGACACAAAACAACTACTACCATACAAAACTTGGAAGCATTTCTATACACTCATCAACAGCTCTTGGGATCAACAGCTCTCGGGCTATTTGAAAATGTAATGAAAATAATCCCATTTACAATTAATTACGAAAAAGAGAATCTTGAAAAATGAGACTCGCCCACTTACAGCCACAAGAGCAGCAGGAAGACTGTGCAGTGTGGGCTGGGTGGCTTCTTCAAGACGCAGACACTGGGGAAACATATCAATACCCAGAAGAAATCAGACCCTTGCTATCTACAACATCCACTTCAAAAGCATCACCGTCTTACACGTATATCTTGCATGTACAAAACTACCATAAAAGAAAGAAACAAGCAAAGCTCCATGGTGTGTGTTTGGATAAGGATTTGGGTTTTTAAATAAGGTACCAAAGAGCAGGCAATACATGAAAAACAAATGGGGTTATATCAAAATTAGTAGACAATAATCAAAGTAAAGAGAATACATAAAATGAGAGAAAACAAACTATACACCTGACAAGGGCTCAAAATATCTGGAACATTTAAGGAAATCAATAGCCACCATCACCAAACAAATAAACTGATTTTAGAATGAGCAAAAGATCTGAATAGGCAACCACATTTCTAAGGTGCACACACTTCCAGAGGCCTCTGAGCAAACACCAGCAGGAAACATAAACCACACCTGCACTGGGCTACACCTCACTGCAGCCATTACCCAGAAGACTCAGGTAACAATGTTGGCAAGGATGTGGAAGGCAATCCTCACACACTGAGAGTGGCAACATGCAGAACAGTACAAAGATTCTTCACAGAATCAAAAACAGAACTCGCACGTGATCCAGCAATCCCACTCCTGGATACATACCCCAGGGAAGTGACCTCAGCATGTTGAAGAGGCTCCTGAATTCCCAGGTATACCACAGTATAATTCACAAGAGCTAACAGGGAATCAACAGAAGTGTCCATGGTTGAGATCAAGACACAAATATAATGTGGAACACACACACACACCCCAGAATACCATGCAATGATATTAAAAACAACCATTATTTGCAGCATGAGTGAAAATGAGGGTGTGTTTTGCTAAGTGAAATAAGTCAGGAGCAGAAGGTCAAAGGCTGTGATTTATCTCACACAGTTATCAGAGACTAGACAAGAGGCAGAGGGATAAAGAGAGACTGGCCAAAAGGCACAAAGTTTGGAATACACAGGAGGAATAAATTCTGGAATTTTACAGCACCACTGGGAGAGGATTAACAATAAATTGTGTTCTCAAAATACTTAAGAGGTTTGAATGCACACGTCATAAAGAAATAACAGACGTGAGGAGACGGAAAGGCTCACTGAACAATGTATATGATCAAATATCACCTTGTGGGGCTGGAGAGATGGCTCAGTGGTTAAGAGCACTGACTGCTCTTCCAGAGGTCCTGAGTTCAATTCCCAACAACCCATGGTGGCTCACAACCATCTGCAATGGGGTCTAAAGAGAGCTACAGTGTACTCATATAAATAAAATAAATAAATCTTTTTAAAAAAAATCAAAAAGAGGGAGGAAGGGAGAGAAAGAAAAGGGAGAAGAGGAGAGAGAAAAAAAAGAGAAACAGAACTAAACAAAACAAGAGACTGGAGCTGGAGAGATGGTTCAGTGGTCAAAGGTCCTGGAAACTGCTAGAGCAACCAGTTTCTATTCCCAGCACCCACATGGCAGGTCACAGGTATGTGTAACTAGTAGTGCCCCCTCTGGCTTCTCCAGGCACTGCACACATGTGCTGTACAGACATACATGGAGGCAAAATATCTCAACAGAGTTTTGTTTTTTTTTTTAAATAAAACGAACTTTTTCCCTACACCCTGTGCCAATGTCCCTCTCCTGTTAGTATCCAACTCCCTGTGTTAGAACATATGATGGTCTAATGTTGGGGAGAGGGGAGCCTTCTAAAATAAAGTGAGTTGTAACACAAATATTTAAAAAGCCATTCAAATGTAGCAAATATCCCTTTTAAAAAAATTTAAATCAACAGAGGTAAATAAAAAGACATAAAGCTCCATTCTTGTTTTTAACAAGAGAGGTCTGTGCTGCCTAGGCTACTCGGCTTCCATCTTATAAATGCTTAGTCAGTTTGGTTTTTCTATTTGCCTAAAGGGAATCTGAAGGTTTTGCCAAGGCAAAGGTAGACCTGTAAAGTCTATGAATATGTGCAACAGACTTGTAAAGTCTATGTATATGTGCAACAGACTTGTAAAGTCTATGTATATGTGCAACAGACTTGTAAAGTCTATGTATATGTGCAACAGACTTGTAAAGTCTATGTATATGTGCAACAGACTTGTAAAGTCTATGTATATGTGCAACAGACTTGTAAAGTCTATGTATATGTGCAACAGACTTGTAAAGTCTATGTATATGTGCAACAGACTTGTAAAGTCTATGTATATGTGCAACAGACTTTCAAACTACTGCTAAGAACTAATATTCTCGATTTAAAAATGAAATGTTGAATTCTTCTACATCACTACAGTTTAAGATCAATGTTACATGTTCAATGCATAATAAAATGTAAGGGGAATCTTCTGCCTGTAAGACATTAGTTCTGCCTAATAGGCAGCTAAATAAGAGCTCCACACTGATATTCTGGGAAGACAAGGCACTTGGTATTTGAGGGCACTAGTACCTAATGTTTTCAAGTAACAGAAATCATTATTAAGAAACTGTAAGGCTATAAATACATTGTTATTCTGCACTTCATTAGTCTGCCTATATGTAGAATTATATAGATGACTAATCTAGATCTTAGTTAATGGCTACTTTTTAATGAAATAATTGATTTTTATTTTATCTCTGCACTTCATAGGACTAAACTGATTAAACATTAACAGATAATAGCCAGCACTTAAAAAACTCTATTCCAATGTCATCTGATTGTAATATTCTCACTAAGCAGAAAGAAAATGTGATGCTATCATTATGGTAAGATCTTAGGAGCCTGTGAAATACAGCATAGGGCTTTAAATTTAAACCATACACCCCAAGCATCAGTCCAGAGTTGCCGTCTGTGGAGATAAGGTATTAAATTCCATGTACACCAGGAATGAGTCAATGGGCTTGGCAGTAAGGATTCAAACATGCATGTGGGAATAAGTCTGATTGCAGCATTCCTCACAATGTTAACAACATGAAGATAATCTATTTATGAAACTCTGTCACCATGCAGACTCCACTCCTTAAGCTGATCTGGATACTGACACCTGACAGTTCAACAGCTAAGTTTCTTGAGAAAGGAAAGAGTAAGAAATACTGCTCACTGTCAACCATTACATTAAGAGCTAAGGGGAATCTTTCACAAATTGCTAAGATGATGTCCTGTGTCACATGATGCAGGTCCCTCTTTACAATGTGCTCTGTAGAAAAAAATGCCCTTGGAGTGAGCCCAGTACTGAATCAAGCTAGCCTAGAGCCCTGACTTCCGAGTGCTTTTATGAAACAACTTTTATAAATTTCTCATTTATAAAAATGGACACACTGTTAAGTGAATCTATGAAAACTGTGTTTGTAAATTATGTCTCAGGACTGCACAATCATGACATAATTACCCACCTTCCTTCTTTTCTCGTCCCTCCCTTCATTTTTCCTGTACATCATCTCAGGGCATCATTCAGCTGCTATGTTAACATGTATCTCCTGAGTGAGTGAGTGCCTTCTGTACTTAGGCAGTGCTCTAGGCACAGGGAACAATGACGTAAGTCAGATGTAAAGTCTTGGCACTCAGTGTATTCTGCTTCATAGAGATGTGCACCTGACTGTTGCACATCTGAACATGCATATGAAGCAGCTATTTTAGACACAATAAGAAAAGCTTAAATAGGTTAGGGATATCTGCCTGGGCAGTGAAATACAGGCCAGCAGAGTGGCCTCTGGTTATCTGTACTGCCCCAAGCATGTCTGACAGACGGTGAGATAGTAAGGAGTCTGGGAAGGTAGCAAGGGGAAGCACATGAAAGACCCTAGTGGGAGCAAGATCACTGAGGAGAGCAAGAGCAGATGGGCGGGCTGGCCACAGCGGACTCCATAGCTCATGTCTATTTTCAGTGAGACAGGAGGGAAATAGGAGGTGTGAGAGTGTGTGACCACCCTGGCTGCTGTGTGAAGACAGTCCGAGGGTAAAGGAAGAGGCTAAAGACTCATAGGGAGGACGGATGATGAAGACCAAGGTGCATACCTGAAAACTTTCCAAATCCTTTCCCAGATTATCCCTGTCACAAAGTAAATGCACAAGTAAACTCTATAGAGGAAAAAGCCTAGGAAGGAGAAGATATGGCTCAAACGCAGGGCTCATTACTAATGGTCACAGCTCTTATGATGGTTTGTATATACTTGGCCTAGGGAGTGGCACTATTAGGAGGTGTGGCCTTGTTGGAGTAGCTGTGTCACTGTGGACACAGGCTTTAAGACCTTTGTCCTAGCTGCCTAGAAACCAGTCTCCTGTTTGCCTTTAAAACAAGATACAGAACTCTCAGCACCTGCAGCTCCATGTCTTCCTGAACACTGCCATGCTCCTGTCTTGATGCTAATGGACTGAACCTCTGAACCTGTAAGCCAACCCCAATTAAATGCTGTCCTTATAAGAGCTGCCTTGGTCATGGTTTGTTCACAGCAGTAACACCCTAACTAAGACAGCTCTCCTGTCTCATGCTTTCCTTTGTACAAAATGAGATTTGTTTTAAACTTCAGTGAACCACTAGAGTCTCCAGTGGTCACTCACAGGAGCATGAGTGTGGGCTACCTACAGGAGCATGAGTGACTCAAAGGCCACCCCAGTGTGCTGACAACCCAGGAGACCTGCCCAAGTCTTCCCCCAGCAACCGTTTACTACAGACAAACCAAGGGTGGGGCCTGGCTGCTACTGAATCAGGTAGATCAACAACTAGGTACAATGGCTCTGCTGACTTTCTTGACCACAGATGGTAGGAACTGATTTAACCAAGACTAACAAAAGAGGACAGACAGGGTAGCAAATAAACCCAAGAGCCCACTGGGCAAGCAGAGGGGGACAGAACCATATATTCAAATCCAGCCTGGACTACAACACCCTGTGTCAAATGCACACTAGATGCAAGCTTACTTTTAAAGGAAAATGGCTAGTAGAAATATTATTTAAGGAGGAGAAAAGAAAACTGCTCTGACTGAAGCACAATTTACACTTATATGGTGGGCTGCTGTGGCTTAGTGGGAAGGCGACTGTCTAGCATGCATGGGGGCCCTGGGGTCAATCTCCAGCACTGAAAATAGACAAGTATACAACACTTAAAATGCTTTAAATGCACACACAGTTTAAGACTTCTGTGCCTATGGAATACAAACACTCCACTTCTTCCAACACTTTCACCCAGCTGATGCTGTGCAGGGCCTCTGAATGCGCTCACCTATAAAAGGGATGGAAGCCAGGGAATCACCGGGAGGGCTGGTGCTTGAAGCCTTCCTCTCCTCCATTCTTTTTATATGGACCTCTCTGCGAGCATCGTTTGGCAGCCAGCAGGTGGTGTCTGACCCAGTCTCCTGGTCATTCACTGCCAGGATATAAGACTGATGTCTTAAAGGCTGTGGTGTCTGGCGGCCAGAATGGGGTTTCTCTCTTAGGATGACAGATTCTTTATTATCTAGCACATCTGGCTGCTGAATTTCAGCCTCCTGTAAGTTTAGATCTCCATTCCTTGGAATGGCAGGTAATTCTAAATCTGATGTCCCCAAGTTCTCACTGAGCGGAGGACTGGTCTTGGCAGAAGTTCCTGGTAAACACGAGGATACTTCGGTCTCCAGCTGGTGCTCGAAGGTGCTTTCCGGTCTGAACTGTGTCTGCTGACTTAGCAGGCTGTGTTGATGCAGATGATTGACAGGCCTTTGGTCTTTCGTGGAAGCCAGTGAGTGCTGGCTAAAGGACGGTTTTGAGACAGCTGGAGGCGGCGCTTTCAGAGAATTACTTCGGACTTTCACGAGTGGGGACCTGTCTTGTGCAATACCCCGTGGCAGTGACATCCCACTCGCGGTTGGAAAATTTCTGTTGGAATGTGGTGGTCTTAGGTCTGGTGGGATTTTTTTAAACTGTGAGACAGGTCCCACTCCTCTTCCACTTAGTCGCCTGTTATCAGAATTAACAACAGGAGCCACAGTCAAATTTGAGCCTCGGAAAGGCTTGTGCATTTCTTGCTGCCTGTGTCTTTCATGAATACCTCGTCTATCATCCTGCTCAGTGAAGCCACTCCACTTGTAAGTCTGTTTTCGCTCCCCATTGGGGTCAAGTGTCTGACTTTCAGAATTGATGGTGGCCGTGGCTTCAGTCTGTCCCTCGATGTAGTCCCATGAACGAGTTCTATGATTACTGAAGCTAACAGGTGGGGAGGTCAGTGCTCCTTGAGATGCGCTCCTTGGGCAATACTTCATCAGCACAGAATCTTCCAGTCTCTCCTGAGATACACTGCGCTGCCGGATCTGAACAGACTGGGGCACTCGGTCATGAGAGGTGCTTCGACGGCGTACCTGCAGAGTAGTGCGGGTGGGTACCACCTGGTTATAGTCTGCTGCGCTTTGAGATGCAGCTCGTAAGCTGTCCAATCTTTCCTGGATTGTCCGACAACCTATATGCAATCTCCTATTATCAATGTATTCTTTGTAAGTCTTATAGTTTTTCCAGTCTATGTGCTGATGGGAGTTTGCAGAATAGTGATTGACAGACACAGGAGGAGAATCCACGGCTTGTGATCTACTACTGGAGACTCCTTCTGAATGTCTGCTGTAGTTTCCAGATTTAAGTAGAATTCCAGAAGGTTCTAATGATCTGGAGCCTGTGGTCTGATGAATCAGATGGGCAGTGGGAACTGATGCCGATGACGTGGTTCTTGCCGCTGCTTTTGTAGAAGCCTGCTCATTTACACCATACCTTATCTCTTCAGTTCTATGTGAAGGACCTGAAGGGCTGTTTCTGTTGGCTAGCAAGTCTACCACCTTCTCAGAAGGCACAATGACAGTCTTCACACTCTCGCTGCAAACGCACACTGCTGTGTTTGACTTTGCCACATCTGTTGGTGATGGAGGCACTTGTATTTCCATTCTGTAGGCCCTGCCAGGTTGTGTCAGGACTGGTGTACTGGTTTGCTGTGTGTTCGGTAATGAGTCGGAAGGAGATATTTCCACTGGTTGAGCCGTGGCTGAAGGAGTCGATGGAAACCAGGGATAACAAACTGGTGGCGGTTCAGGTATGTTACGAGCATTGCCGCTGTAAGCTTCGTTGCCTTTCAGGTAGGCATCTTGAGAATATGCCTGTACAGAAATTACAGAAGAGTGTCACACAATAATTTTCATGTTTATTGTTCACTATTTGACTACCCTCCTTAATCCTGAATGATGCTCACTATGGCATGCATGCAAAGCACAGCACAGGGTACATTCTAAAGAATCTTTTCTTTCTCGCTCTCTTCCTTTCTATCTACATCCTAAATGCCCTGTACCCCCTTCACAGAATCATCCCCATCTCCCTTCCCTTTAGAGAAATCGAATAACCTATAGAACATGCCACACACACAAGCTGCAGTCATTAGTTTTTCCAAAAGGCTCATGAGACAAATCAGATCACCCCTAACCAATCAGACACAGCCATGCTATTTCTAAAATCTCCCCTCTTAAGCTTTAAGATTATTTTCAGCAGTCAATAGGCTAAATGGCTGTCTATTAAATCCCAGCAAAAGATTCTTAATGTTTACAAGGGAGAAAGTCAAAATGTTAAAAGTCTTACCCAAATACATTGTTATTTAAGGAAGTAACACTATAACAAATTAAACATGTACTGAAATGACTAGTCAATTAATTACAAAGAATTAAAAATAATCCATCTTTAAAAATTAAGCCCCTAAAGAGCCACACAAAATATTTTTCATATTTAAAGTCATTGAATGTGCATGCTTAAGAAATTAAATAGCACATATTAAAGCAAAAAAATATGAAAGAGGTAATCATCTTTCTGATATAAACTTTTTATTTTCTAATGTAAACATTACTTGATAAATTTATTTTGTCTTTTACTTTAGACATTTTTCTAGTACTAACAAGCATACATGCAGTTCAACTTTTAACAAAACAGTTATTTATAGAATTATCTAACAATACCTTTGAAAATTTAAGAACTGAAATTAATTAAAGAGATTTCACACAAACAGAGCTCATGGATGCCACACGGGACTGTGTCTGGCTCTGGGGCAGTTAGGTGTGGTGACTATCATCCCTGATCAAGCAGGCTAATTCATGAAGCAGCACATCCTGCCTTTGCAGCACACAGCCTGCAGAGCACAAGTGCAGCTACTGAATAATGGCAAAGGGTTAGGGAGGGAGGGAGGGAGGGAGGGAGGGAGGGAGATATTTAAGAAAATGCAGATGCAGATAAATACGCTTTAACAGTAGTTACAGAGGGTACAAACCCAGAGAGGAAGGAAATCGTCATCACACACACCCTCTGCACATTAGTACAGTTAAACAGAGTGGCTTGTTACAAATCTATGAACCATGACTTAAAAAGCAAGGAAATGGCTACTGTGCATCTCTTACCAGTGCTGTGACATCCTTTGTAAATTGTAGCTAGCAGAAAATAGGAAAACATAGTAGAAGCTGCTTACTGGTATAAAGACAGAATCATGTTGTCATATCGATGCTGAAAACAGCAAGCTACAAATACTATACTGATTTCTCTGGAAGGTACCAAAGAGAGGTAAAGGGCAGTGGAGCATAAGAATAACTTCAGAATCCAATCAAGCATCTCATTCTCAAGCTTTTATGTGGTTCTTACTGAATGTGTCTCCCACTCTTGGAAGCAGAATACGGCCAATGACACACGTTGACAGGCATTTTCTCCGGTGTGCACTGCCATCTGGTAACCCGCCACAAAGCTTCCCTTCACCGTGAGCAGCACTGCTGCCTCTTTCCCCTGAGCTCCTTCCATCTCTGCTCCAGAAGACTAAACGAATGCTCTATTCTGCACTAAAGTAATGCAACCTCCCCCTTCAGAGGACAACCACAAGCTGTCAGCTGATTGCAGACGATCTCACTGTGTGACTACTGTTTTGTTTAGATTTTTCACTCAAAACTTAAGATCTTCCAATACAATGTCCTCTATAGTGTTTTAGTAGTTTATGAAATAAGTACTGACTAGACATAAAATTATCACTTCCAGAGTAAAACTGGTCATGGTAATGACTATTACAGAACACAGTCTGGAATGCACTGAGAAATCAAAGCTAAGTCTGTAAACACACACACACACAAACACACCATATTTTTAAAGCATAAACACTGTCCACCTGAACATGAAATATGCATCTTGGATATGTACCTGGACATAAAAAGCTTAGCTTTTTCATGCTAATTATGTCCAAGTCACTGCTTTTCTGTGACAAAAAACAGTCTGGAAGAAAGCATTTTGGACTGTCTTGTAGTACTATGTGTAGTAGGTTTGTGTAACCTCCTGCCCTGCCTGAAAAGGAAGGCAGGTCCCCACAGCCTGCAGTGTCAAGGAACTGAAGCGCTTTGGCATGCCTCTACTGCACCAGAACACATGGGATTTGAAGAGAACAAACATGCTTACTCCCCAGGAAGCCCATTTCTATCCCCACTGGTTTTAATATTCTAGAAAAGCCATTCTGGAGCAATTTAAAGGTAACTCATTTGTTCAAATTTGAAACAGTATCTATAAAATGCTTTAAATTTTTATAGTCTTCAGATATAACTAAAATTTCTCAACAGAAATTCTAGATCAAATTTGGGAACAAAATGTCTCCCAAATTCCCACCTGGGGAATTTATAATATTGCTGAGGTCACTGTGATTTGACATATATTCCTCTGACAGGTTACAAGCATAGTGGAGAATAACTAAGGCTGTGGAGAGCAATCCTGACAAGCACAATATATGACAAACCAGTCCCAAGAAATACTGGGGAAGCAGTTAGGAGCAGACAATACAGTTACAAAATGTTTCTTCCCATGACATCTAGAAAATGCTTTGGACACCATTAAAAAAAAAAAAAAAAAAGAGTCAAAAGCACAAATCATTTGGATAGGATCAGAATGTGCAATTTTTTGTGGTGAATGAGCACTGTATATAAAAACATTATTTTCCATTCTGAGATGAGATTGGTAACTCTAACATGCTGATGTCTGCCACTGTATGGTGCTTTCTCTCTGTGCTTGGTTACTAGGCACCAAATCTTTCAATGAGTAATCATGGTCTGACATATGAATGCTTTAAGTATCCTCCAGGGAACCTTTAAATTATCAGTGGGCACCAATTAAATGGAACAAAATACCCCTTAAGCAAAAAGCAATTATGGGGTTTTTGTTTTTTTGTTTTTGTTTTTGTTTTGTTTTTGGTATTTCAAGACGGGGTTTCTCTGTGTAGCCTTGGCTGTCCTGGAACTCACTCTGTAGACCAGGCTGGTCTCCAACTCAGAAATCCACCTGCCTCTGCCTCCCAAGTGCTGGGATTAAAGGTGTGTGCCACCACTGCTTAGCTATATTCTTATGATATTGAATGAAGAAATTTACGTGGAATTATATGATCACTGCTATCAATATGCTTAAGAAATGCTTATTTAAGTACTCTTATTCAAAATATGTATAGGTCATTCTAATGGATACAGACAACAGAGACACTTTCCTAAAATAGAACACTGTCAAAAAACTAAGTCCAACTGTTGGATTATTAACTATTGGATGGTTAACTGTTGGATGACTGCTGGATTATTAACTGCTGGATTATTAGCTGCTGGATGGTTAACTGTTGGATGACGGCTGGATTATTAACTGCTGGATGGTTAGCTGTTGGATGGTTAACTATTGGATGGTTAACTGTTGGTTAAATGCTCTGTAGAATAAACAAACTCTTGCATATATAAGCTCACCTTTATTTTACTAACTTAATGGCGTCATCTTTGCAAAAGGCAAGCGTGGCATGCCTGTCTGTGGAGTAAACTGCAAGCTGACAAGGCAACTACTGAGTATGGGAATAGAGGGTGGCACCCATGATACAACACTTGTTTTTATATAGTTGTCTATTCTATTGATTCATTTCACAAAGCATATCCTATTATTATAGCACAGGACACTATCCCAGTGACTACAGCACTTGCTCATATGTGGAAAGCCCAGCATTGCAACAATAATAATTTTTTTTAAAAAGTAACTGCTGCTAACTTACAAAACACAAAGGAGATTTCTGGAATTTCTACTCTCATTTCCCTTAGATTTGACTGACATTTGACAAATGTGTATTTCATTTCAAATAGAATAGTATGCAGATTACAGAACATACAGTGTTTTAAAAATGGATTAAAAGAAAAAACCTGTTACAGTTTAAAACAATTTTTCCATTTATATCACATAACCATGGATGGCAGACAGATCACGGGACTCAGGTCCCAGAGATGCTGCGTTATAGGAACAGCATGACAGTAGCTGCATAAAGGCACAGCGCCAGCACGCGTACGTATGTGGTGGCAGTTTAGAGGGTGGCTTTGGTTTCAGACCAGCCTCAGTCCAAGTGTTAAGACCAATGTTCTCTGCTTTCCTAGTTTATTAGACAAACTGCTTAACTTATAGGCTTTCACACAAAACAGCACAGAAAAGACTCCCAGGACTAAACATCTAGCATACTTGAGTATCTTCAGAGTCAGGAGAACTGATTAAATTAAATTTAGCCGAGTCCACTGAGTAGATGCATATATAAATATCTTGCGTTGAGCCAAAGAGTTGGCTCAGCAGTTCAAAGCACTTGTTGCTATTGCAGAGGGCCGAAGTCCCAGTACCCACGTGGTAGCTCACAGTGACCCACAAATCTGGTTCTAGGGCATCTGACATCCTCTCCTGATCTGGCTGGACACCAGGCACGCATGCACGCACGCATGCACACACGCACACACACACACACACATGCACACACACGTACACGCGCACACACACACACACACACACACACACACATACACGTACGCACAGTGCACATAGTAGGCAAAACACTCAGACACACAAAGTAAAATCTAAAAAACAAAAATAAGTGTTGTGGGTCATGAAGCCAGAATCAAACTAACAGTCTACTGTGAAATTAGAGGTTGGGGAATTAGCTCAATGGTAGAAAACTTGCCTAGCAAGCTTAAGGCCCTAGGCTCAGCCCTCAGCTCCAGAGGAATTAGCTACAGAATTATACAACAGTTCCATGTCACTTAATTTCAAATTTGTGGACAACAGTCTGTCTCTTTTGAAAAAATACAATGTACAGAAATCCAAATTCGGTTCAGTGAACCAGGAGGTTGCATTTTTTGGAATCTTTTTAAAATGCAATTCACTTTCTTTTCAAAATTCTCTTACTATTCATGTCTACCAAACAATGTTTATTTAGAGAAAACTTACCACTTGGAGAATGTCTTCATCCTTTGGCATAACACTGAGCTCCAGTGTGGTGTCACTGAAAGTGAGCACAATATTGTCAGGGAGGCAGGGACTGAGCAAGAAACATCCTCTTAAGACCATCACTTTCCAAACCAAATCATAAGAAAGACATCACTAGTGCAGAGGTTTGGTGGCATACAAAAGAAAGGGTCTCTCATGATCCTATGACTCATTACAATGTGCCACCAATTCAGAGATAAAAACTCTCACTAAATAGTTTTAGGACAAAACTCATAAGAATATCAGAATATGGTTATTTGTCTTATAGATTAATTTAGTAATTACAAATTACAGGGTTTTAATCACACAGCCTATTAAAATTTATTAATGCAAAATAAGCAAAAATTTTCTTAGTAGCTTTACGTTTTGATTTTTTTGTCTTTGTCTTCCTTTGTTTTTTTTTGTTTTGTTTTGTTTTGTGGTTTGCTTTGTTTATTTGTTGAGACAGAATTTCTCTGTGCAGCCCTGGCTATCCTGGACTCTTTTTGTAGACTAGGCTGGCCTCAAACTCAGAGATCCACTTGCCTCTGTGCTCTCGGTGCTGGGATTAAAGGCATGTGACATCATACTTGCCTTGTTTTGATGTTTCCAAGTTCTGGGAACTAAACTGTAGCTTGCTATACCTCAGCCCCTCAATGTAACAGTTTAAGCAACTTTAAACTTCCCAACTTTGAAAATTCCACCTCTTCCTCAGAAGTGAAGAACATCAGTTCACCATGGCTTCTACTAGAATAAGTCAGTTTTCAGCTTCATTTTAGCTATTTGTTTTATGCCCACGATTTAATCTTTGCACTTTCTAGGTACAGCTTACAGCATTTTTATGCTAATACTGCAAATTTGTTAGATGTGGTGGAAAAGGTTCCCTGAGTTTGCACAGGGCAGTGGGCTACTGCAGAGCACCAGCAGGCGGCCTTTGCCAGGCCCTGGTTTGAGCTTCAGCACAAGAAAAAAGCCAGGGGCGAAAGAAAAGAAAGTCATGAGGAGCAACTGAATTTAACTTGTGACCTGGATTCATGTTTAGATATATTAAGGATAGTGGGGTTATCTCCAGCTAACGATTATCCTAATTTCCCTCAAAGATTAAGAAATAATCCCAACATAAAATGAAAAGAAAATTCCAAAAATCAAATAATGTTTAGGTTAGTAAATTCCAGGAGGATAAATCAAGGAAATCAAGTAAATCAAGGAAAGCCACAGGTGCAAAGCCATCAATGGCAGGGAGGCTGTGTTCTTCAGCAGCTATAGCTGCTGGAAAACGTACAATGTGCAGAAAGTCCTGTGCAGGGACACAGTCTTTGGCTTTCAGCTGCCTCACCACTGTGATGAAACTTTCTAAAGAAAGTATGATCATCAACAGCTTTTCTCTCATTTTAAAATTGTTTGTACTGGCTGAAAATTGAAGACTTTCATTTCTGTGTTACTCTGAAAGAGACATTGTGTGGGTTTGGGAGAAAGCGATCAGGCAGCACAATGGTGTAGTATTGACCTTGATTACTGCGGAAGAACAATGCAAACTCTCTTGCTGCGTATACAGAGGCTTTGCCTCCATCACCTGCATTACACTCAAGACTTGGCTTCTCTAGGAATTTCATTAAATATTAAAACATCAAAGAGAATATTCTGAGATCAATTAATCATGATCATGTCATTTAATTGTAAAAATATCACAATGCATTAGGACATTAGTATTAAATAATTTATATTAACAGCACAACTGCTTTAGACCTAGAGACCCCTGATAAAAACCTTAGGCAGTTGGGGAGACAGCACAGTTGGCAAAGTGCTTGCTGGATGAATTTTCAGAACCCACATAAAAATTCCAGGCGTGGTGGCATGAACTTGTAATTCAGTGTGTGTGTGGGGGGTGGGGGGCATCTGTAACCAGATTCTGTTCAATCTAACAAGACTCTATCTCAAAAGAGGTGGATGCTGCTCCTGAGGATGACTCCCACAGTTGTCCTTTGGCTGAGACACACACATACACACACAAAAAATTACCTTTTAGAAAATAAAGAACTTCAACTGAGTTATAAACAGGTGAATTAATTATGACAAACCACTCTGTAATGCAATGGTATGCATGTGAATTTAGGAAGAACCTCTTCAAACCGGGGTAGAGCTGGCTGTCACAGCCCAGCCAGATTCACTGTACTGCACAGCTCAATATTGTGACCTCTCTGACGTTAAACCTTTTTTTTAATGGTATTTAAATTTTTCTAATTGTGTGCATGAAAGTAAGACTATATTACCTTTGTGGCCCTACCAATACTCATTCTATAAATATGTATTTACCTTTAGGGCTAAAAATGCTATCATTCTGCAGATTACAGGCAAATGGATTTAAAAATAACATCTTACTGTTAAAACAAATGAAGAAATACAAACCAGTGACTTCATTCAATAAGACTCAGTAAAATATAGTAAAAATATGAATGTCAGTAAGACTTGTTTTAGAAAACCAAGTGTATATTTATTTCTATATTTAAACAAATTATATACCTATCATTTGAAATCAAAGTGGAAAACTCCTATTTTCAACTTATGAGTGCTCTCAAACCCCACAGGATTTTACATTGTGAACATTACAGTGTCATTACAACTTGCAAACCCACCCAGGAGTCAGTGGGCTAACATCTGGCAATACCGTGTACAACTTGCAGTGCTTGGGGATTCTGTGTCACCCTGTCGTAGGAGCACAGAACTGTATGAAACCTACCTGTTCTGTAGGGTTTTAGCCCGAATCAATCAGGTTTCAAGAATCTTACCTGTTCTGAATGAGAGCAATGACTTGGGAATAGGTCTTTCCTATGACACTTTCTCCATTGACTTTTATAATTCTGTCACCTTCGAAGAAGAAAGAGAGAGAGAGAGAGAAAAAGAGAGGGAGAGAGGGAAGGAGAGAGGGGGGAAGAGAGGGGGAGAGGGGGAAGAGAGAGAAAGGGGGGAGGAGGGAGAGAGAGAGAGAGAGAGAGCAAACAACACATTAGGAACTTACTCTGAGTAACTTTGAAGTAATTCCCAGGACTACTCCCTCCTCTTTACTATTCCCATGGTGCTGGCATCAATCAAACCACTTGCTGCCTGAGCTCTACCCCCAGGCCAAATAAGCCCTTATTTTTAAAAATATGCTTGCATATATTTTAAGTACCTGCTACAAAAATAAATCTTCCTTTTAATACATCCAACTTCTCATAAAGTATAGCAACACTCTTAAGAATTCTAGGCACCGATGACCTTGCACTGCAGGGTAATACCCCATGGTGAGTGCTACTTCTATCAATTAGAAGGATTCACAGAACTGTCAACGATCCTCCACTGGCCTTGTCATTCCACTACAGAAAACTACCCAACAGGCTTCAAAGGCCAACTATATACATTTCACAGGAAACCTCAGCCATTTGATGTACTGCCTGCCTGACCAGGCACTTTCAGACTTGGAGATCCAAAAAAAATCTGCATCCTGGTAAATCTTAGTAGTGGTACTCACTACTTATCTGTAGTGGAAAATACACTTTACTCAAAGTGGACTAAAGGAAGTTTTGTCAATTCCTATTTTAAATTGTTTTATGCATAAAAATGAGAAAAATATTTTGAAGTATTTGCTAATCTTTGATCTTGAGTTAATTTTATTAAAATCACAAGTCAAATTAACAGGATTATGCATCAAACAGGTATTAAATCTATCTCAGTAGAGCCCCCCAGAGATGCCTGGAAATGAAGTTCACAAGAAACCTCAGCCATTCGATGTGCTGCCTGCCTAACCAGGCACTTTCAGACTCAGGGACCCCAAAAAATCTCCATTTTACTAAAGAAGTATCTTTATCAGTTTGTTATTTCGTAATCCTTTTGTCAAAGGTCAACTTTAAGGGGTAGGGTTTTGTTTTGTTTTGTTTTGTTTTTTAGAGAGACTGAAAGTCTGTGTGTTAACTAAAGGTGTCACACTTTATCAAGTTACACTGTTCTGTCTGTTCAGTTCTATCCACTGAGTTTCCAGAAAGGTAGACTGTATCTCAGAAACAATTACAATAGATATGAAGAGATAGAGGGAGAGCACACAGCAGAGAGATTGAGGAGAGCTGAAGACTCCAGCACCTGTGCATAAGCCAGCCTCGAAGGCCGGCCCTCCTTCCTTCACTTGTTTCACAAATATGGTATCCATTGGCTCCAATCGGTTCCTTTGCTTTCCTAGGAAAGAAAAAAAGCTCAAGTCATAGCTTTACTTTATACTATCTTATTAAAACCCCCACACATAAAATGACATTTAATTAAAATGAGAGCAGAGATTTTTCATGAAGTAGTAAAAACATCCTGAATCTGGATGCTAACATGAAACTTTGGGATTTTAAAATTAACTAAGCATTTGCTTGCTTCTTCCATAACAAAATGGCAACTGCACTTATTGATTCCATTTACTCAGCATAGTCTGTATTTTAATGACTACACTATATGACAGACATCCCTTATAGCTCCCAGTTCCCACAGCTAATACATGTAATGAGCACTAGAGCACAAGAAGATTGAAGTCTTGGATGGATTAGCTAACAAATGCTAAAGCATACACAGCAACACCAGACATCAACTTTCTAATATTGAATTGCACTAAATATTGAAGTAATTTCTTTCTTCTAAAAGCTGATGGGAAGAAAGACATAAATAAATGACAAGGCAGTATAAAGACTGGTTAGAGGAGTATGAAAAGCCATGGTGACAGTGAGAATGCAATCAATCTGGATACAGTCAGTATTGCACAAGCTGTAGTCTATAGATCCACGTGGAATGGAGACTCACGGTACTTATGAAAAACGAGTGTTCTAGAGTCAAAACAGAAGTCTGTTTTGTTAACAAGTTTCCAGTGTGATCCTAATAGAATCTCATAGAATCTGAGAATAACAGATTCCATGAAATGGATGTCAAGGAAAGATTCAGAGACTAGAGAGTGGGCCAGCTGAGCAATAAACCCCATACAAAAATAAAACAAACAAACAACCCCCCAACACACACACACACACACACACACACACACACACGTTCTCAACGTCCAGACCACTGGCATCAGTATCACCTGGGGCTGTGTTAGAAATCCGGATCTATGGACTGGCTCCAGACCCTGAGGTTAAGTGCCCAAACGTGCACTATTTTTTGCATTCTCTGCATGGAGAATGCAGGTTGATTGCTTTCTCACTGTCTCAGTGTGAGACACTTCTAAATGCTACTTGTTAAACAGCAATGCTGGAGAGAAGAGGGTGCCACAATGAGGATCTTCCATGTTTGCTGCATGAAACTGAATTCTATCAAGTATGCATAAAGGAGGCTCAAAAGGCATTTCTTAGTAGCAAACCTTCTTGTTTAGTGCTAGCTCAGTGATCTGAAAGGAGACCTCCAAAGCTGTAGTTGATCACTCAGCTACCCAAGTAGAGTATAGAAAAGCAACTGTTTATGTTTCAGAATTCAGCAGGCATGGGCTCAATTTCCTTTCTCACTTGAAATTTTCTGTTTTAACTTGTGTCCATAGAAACTATTACTACAAAAATTGTGTTATTTGCTTATTTATTTGCTGTATGTGTCTTCTGTGAAGCTAACAAGCAAGAAATGTACCTAATATCCACAGTACCTAGAACAATGGCTGGCATCTAATATGGAATTACTGAGTTGATTAACTGCTTAGTTTAACTCTTACAAACTTTGGAGACAGGCATTGTGATCCAAAGATTGTCATTATGACTGAGCAAGAATGGGAAACTAAGCTATCGGCAGAGGGAGAGTAGAAATTTGTGGCCACATATGAATTCAAATGCTACACTCTCAGTAACTGACATTAATCCATTTGTCAAGCTTTACTGATAAAAGCCAACTTATAATTACAGTCATGAGCCACATAGTAATATTTTGTCAGTGGCAAACAATATATATAAAATAGTGGGCATACCCACATAAGTACGAGGCATGTAAGGTTATGCCTACCCACAGTTTTAGTTTTGTTTTTCCAGGTAGTGCTGGGATGGTATCTAGGGCTTACATTTTAGGTGAGAGCTTAGTCAATAATTTATATCCCCATCTATGACTATGTAAATACACACTACAACACTAACTTGATGACAAAAATTACCTAGGGACATCTTTTCACAATATTTTATATGAGAAATAGCTGCGATTATAAGGAAGAAAGTATATATCAATTTAAGTCATTCAAAATGCAAACAATGAACTCTAATCAGGCAAGATCCCTGTGTGACCAACCCAATATTTATAACAGTTAGCATTAAAAGAAAACAGCGTATATTTTTGGCTCAAGATCTGAGGTTTTAATATTTTGTTTTATCAATACATTGCTTTCACAGGAAGCATTATAGAATACAAGACATGTGTTTTCTTATTAATGACCTATGATCTGTGTCATTTAAAAATATAAAATAGTGGCTAGATGGCTCAGCAGTTAAGTGCACTGGCTGCTCTTCCAGAGGACCCAGGTTTGATTCCCAGCATCCAAATGATGGCTCATTACCATCAGTAACTCCAGTTCCAGAGGGTCCAAAATATTCTTCTAGTCTCCATGGGCACTAAGCAGAGATGTGGTACACAGACATACATTCAGGCAAATACTCATATTCATAAAATAATAAACAAAAAAAGTCAATACAAGAACTTGCTGCAAATATGTATCAAATGCAAATGACTATTGATACATTTTACAAAATAATAAAAAGTGAGCTGAGTAGCAACATGGTGACATCTAAAAATTCTAGCAGAAAAGTTCACTACACAGAGGAGAGATATCCACAACAATCTCAATGTCTACCAAGTACACGGCTTCTACAACGGCTTCTCGTGGAATGCCAGTCAGTCACCTTGCTACTGACAAGTCTGCATCACACGATGTCTGAACCCACGAGGAGGAGAGAGAGGAGAACACCTGAGTCGAGCCAGCAGGGTATCATGGATGCAGAGAGAGGTCTTCGCGTTCTTTTTATGTGTCTTGATGGAATATCTTCTAAATTCTGCAGGCTCTACTCTAATTCTTTTAAAAAGAAAACTGTCCTTCGAGCATCCCTAAGTCTCAGGAGGAAATTTACTTTTCTGCAATTTCTATTACTTTATATTATGTTAAACATTTTGCTCACTAATTTTAACATTATACACAAACAGGAGAAGAGAGAGGGAAAAGAGAAAGAGAGACAGACAGACAAAGACAGAGAGTCTGAAATTCTGTTTGAACTCGAGTGCAAATGTATCAAACTTCAAATGTGTATAAAGCCAGGGATGGTACTACACAACCATAATTTAAACACTCTGAAGTTGGAGGTATCACGATTTTGAGTTTGAGGCTAGCCTAGCTATAGAGCAAAGCTTGTTCTCAAATGTATGTATGTACGTACATACATTGAAGAGATTGCTCAGTGAGCAAAGTGCTCTTTGCTGTGATGAGGGCCTGAGTTTGGATCTCCACCACCATGTAAAAAAGCAAGCATGCATCAATCACACTTATAATCCAATCTCAGAAAGATAGATCTCAGGGCTCAGTGGCTGGCTGGCCGGCCTAGCTGTAACCATGAGCCCCAGGTTCAATGTGGTTATCTGTCTCAAAAAACTAAGGTGGTGAGAGAGAATGACACCCTAAGCTGTCTGCATTTCTCTATGAGTAAGCATACCCACACCCACATGTGTACACATGTACAACACACACACACCAAACAAACAAAATTAAGAGAATAAGTAGATAAAATGTGTCATTCACTCTCATAGGTCATTGGTTCTTGTAGGTCAGTTTATCCAAATACAAAAAAAAAAAAAAAAAAAAAAAAAGCAACGCCCTCCCCCCCCACACACAAATCCCCAGTTCTAAGACTCCTACAGGAAGAATTCTCCCTCTGAGTCCAGACAGCTGCCATGGTGACTCTTAGACAGTTACTTCACATTCTACCTTACTCCCCCATCTGCCAACTTTTTGAAAACACACAAAACCTGTTTTAAAGGTTAAGTATCTTATTCAGGTCTTTCCATTGACCATCTCAAAATACTTATTTGAGCATATCCATGTAACTAAGTCTTTGTCTTTACAGAAAAAACTAAGCAAGTGGAGAAGGCTACCGTGGGTACTGAGGCTGCTGTGACCACACTGGACTAGAGAAGCACACCTAAGCTGACTTAAATCACGAGCACATTTAAAATCAGACAACACATTAAACTTCACAAGAATTCAATAAAGTTCGCCTTAAGTAAGAAGAATTAATGATATACAGGTAGAGGGTGTCATCCAATACTGAATGTCCATAGGAGTTTAATTCTGTGTCCAGGATAATGGAGAATTTATAAAAAACCTTAGGCCCTACACTCAAAACATGGTTTTAAACCCTACCATGCCAGGCAGTAGTGGTGCATGCCTTTAATCCCAGCACTTGGAAGGCAGAGGTAGGCAGACTTCCGAGTTTGAGGCTAGCCTGCTTTATAGAGTGAGTTCCAGGACAGCCAGAGCTACACAAAGAAACCCTGTTTCAAAAACAACAACAACAAGAAAAACCCTACCTTGACTACTTACTTTTCAAACAGGCTACCAAATTTTGTAATATTTGATATGTATTTTAACTAGTGATTATTTTTTATTAGATTTTTCTTTATTTACATTTCAAATAATATCTCCTCTCCCGGTTTCTCCTGGTGTGGGGGGGGACCCTGTTCCCTTCCCCCTCCCCCTGTTCACCAACCCACCCTCTCCTACTTCCTGGCCCTGGCATTCCCCTACACTGGGGCATAGAACCTTCACAGGACCAAGGGCTTCTCCTCCCACTGATGACCCACTAGGCCATCTTTGCTATACATATGCTGCTGGAGTCATTAGTCCTATCATGTGGACTCTTTGGTTGGTGGTTTAGTCCCTGGGAGCTCTGAAGGTACTAGTTAGTTCATATTGATGTTCATCCTAAGGGACTACAAACCCTTCAGTTCCTTGGGTCCTTTCTCTAGCTCCTTCATTGGGGACCCTGTGCTCAGTCCAATGGATGGCTGTGAGCCTCTACTTCTGTATTAGTTGGGCACTGGCAGAGCCTCTCAGGAGACAGCTAAATCAAGCTGCTGTCAGTCAGCACTTGCTGGCATCCACAATAGTATCTGGGTTTGATGATTGAATATGGGAAGGATTCCCAGGTGGAACAGTCTCTGGATTGTCTTTCCTTCAGTCTCTGCTCCATAGTTTGTCTCTGCAACTCCTTAGATGGGTATTTTGTTCCCCCTTCTTAGAAGGAACAAAGTATCCACGCTTTGTCCTTCCTTCTTGAGTTTCTTGTGGTTTGTGGATTGTATTTTGAGTATTCTGAGCTTCTGGGCTAATATCCACTTATCAGAGAGAGCATACCATGTGTGTTCTTTTGTGACTGGGTTACCTCACTCAGGATGATATTGCCCAGATCCATCCATTTGGCTAAGAGTTTCATAAATTCATTGTTTTTAATAGCTAAGTAGTACTCCATTGTGTAGTGTTGTACTGCGGGCGGCTCACTGCTGAGGCCGATGGCTGAGGCTCTCTTTATCCCTTTTTTTAAAAATGAGATATTTTATTGTAGGAAAGAGAAAATAGGCTAGTCGAGTAGAGAGAAGGAGAGGGGAGGAAGGAGAGGAGAAGAGAAGGAGAGAGAAAGGAAAGAAAAAAGCAAGAGAGCAAGAAAGCAAGAGAAGAGAACAAAGAACAAGAAAGAGTGGAAAAGGGCAAGAGAGCAAGAGCAAGAGAGGAAGAAAAGAAGCAAGAGAGGGACAAGAGGAAGAGGGCAAAAGCAAGGGAAGGAGGAGAGGGTAAGCCTCCCCTTATATTGTATGGGGCATGGCTATCTGTCTTTGGGGGTGAGGCATGCCTGGCTGTGGTCAGAGGACCGGGGGTAGGGTCCAGCTAGAATGCTGGGATCTGATAGAGCACACATCTCCTATGGGGCAGTTGTGAGGGGTTGTGACTGAAATAGGAGCCAAAGACTCAGGACTTATACCAGAGCTCCTTCTGCCCCCTACAGTCAGAAACTGTCCACTGAGGCTCCAGAGCTCAAGGCCAATTACTCAACTGAGCCTAAGTTGCTTGAACAGACCATTGCTCCACAGTGTAGATAGATGTACCACAATTTCTGTATCCATTCCTCTGTTGAGGGACATCTGGGTTGTTTCCAGTTTCTGGCTATTATAAATAAGGCTGCTATGAACATAGTGGAGCATGTGTTCTTATTACATGTTAGAGCATCTTCTGGGTATATGCTCAGGAGTGGTATAGCTGGGTCGTCCGGTAGAACTATGCCCAATTTCCGGAGAAACCACAAAACTGATTTCCAGAGTGGTTGTAACAGCTTGCAATCCTACCAGCAATGAAGTAATGTTCCTCTTTCTCCACAACCTCTCCAGCATCTGCTGTCACCTGAGCTTTTTATCCTAGCCATTCTGATTAGTGTGAGGTGGAATCTCAGGGTTGTTTTGTTTTGCATTTCCCTTATGACTAAGGATGTTGAACATTTCTTTGGGTGCTTCTCAGCCATTCAGTGTTCCTCAGTTGAGAAGTCTTTGTTTAGCTCTGTACCACATTTTTTAATAGGGTTATTTGATTCTCTGGAGTCTAACTTCTTGAGTTCTTTATATATATTGGATATTAGCCCTCTATCGGATATAGGATTGGTAAAGATCTTTTCCTAATCTGTTGGCTGCCATTTTGTCCTATTGACAGTGTCCTTTGCCTTACAGAAGCTTTGTAATTTTATGAGGTCCCATTTGTCGATTCTTGACCATAGAGCATAGCTATTGGTGTTCTGTTCAGGAATTTTCCCCGGTGCCAATGTCCTCGGGACTCTTCCCCACTTTCTTTTGCATTAGTTTCAGTGTATCTGGTTTTATGTGGAGGTCCTTGATCTACTTGGACTTGAGCTTTGTACAAAGAGATAGGAATGGATCGATGTGCATACATGCTAACCGCCAGATGAGCCAGCACCATTTGTTGAAAATGCTGTCTTTTTTCCACTTAATGGTTTTAGCTCCTTTGTCAAAGATCAAGTGACCATAGGTGTGTGGGTTCACTTCTGGGTCTTCATTTCTATTCCACTGATCAACCTGCCTGTCACTGTACCAATACCATGCAGTTTTTAATCACAATTGCTCTGTAGTACAGCTTAACGTCAGGGATGGTGCTTCCACCCAAGGTTCTTTTATTGTTGAGAATAGTTTTCACTATCCTAGGTTTTATGTTATTCCAGATGATTGCTCTTTCCAAGTCTGTGAAGAAATGAGTTGGAATTTTGACAGGGATTACATTGAATCTGTAGATTGCTTTCGGCAAGATGGCCATTTTTACTATATTAATCTTGCCAATCCATTAGCATGGAAGATCATTCAATCTTTTGAGATCTTCTTCGGTTTCCTTTTTCAAAGACTTAAAGTTCTTGTCATAGAGATCTTTAACTTGCTTAGTTATTTTATATTATTTGTGACTATTGTGAAGGATGTTGTTTCCTTAATTTCTTTCTCGGCCTGTTTATCCTTTGTGTAGAGGAAGGCCACTGATTTGCTTGAGTTAATGTTATATCCAGCTACTTTGCTGAAGTTGTTTATCAGGTTTAGGAGCTCTCTGGTGGAATTTTTGGGGTCACTTAAGTATACTATCATATCATCAGCAAATAGTGATAATTTGACTTCTTCCTTTCCAATTCGTATCCCTTTGATCTCCTTTTGTTGTCTAATTGCTCTGGCTAGGACTTCAAGTACAATATTGAATAGGTAGGGAGACAGCCTTGCCTAGTCCCTGATTTTAGTGGGATTACTTCAAGTTTCTCTCTATTAAATTTGATATTGGCTACTGGTTTGCTGTATATTGCTTTTACTATGTTTAAGTATGGGCCTTGAATTCCTGATCTTTCCAAGACTTTTATCATGAAGGGATGTTGGATTTTGTCAAATACTTTCTCAGCATCCAATGAGATGATCATATGATTTTTTTCTTTGAGTTTGTTTATACAGTTGATGGATTTCCATATATTGAACCATCCCTGCATCCCTGGGATGAAGCCTACTTGATCATGATGGATGATCGTTTTGATGTATTCTTGGATTCGGTTTGCAAGAATTTTTTTGAGTATTTTTGCATTGATATTCATGAGGGAAATTGGTCTGAAATTTTCTTTCTTTGTTAGGTCTTTGTATGGTTTAGGTATCAGAGTCATTGTAGCTTCATATAATTAACTAGGTTTCTATTCTGTGGAATAGTTTGAAGAGTATTGGTATTAGGACTTCTTTGAAGGTCTGATAAAACTCTGCACTAAACCCATCTGGTCCTGGGCTTTTTTTGGTTAGGAGACTATTAATGACTATTTCTATTTCTTTGGCAGAAATGGTACTGATTCGATCATTTATCTGATCTTGATTTAACTTTGGTATCTGATACCTGTCTAGAAAGTTGTCCATTTCATCCAGGTTTTCCAGTGTTGTTGAGTATAGGCTTTTGTAGTAGGATCTCATGATTTTTTGGATTTCCTCAGTTTCTGTTTTTATATCTCCCTTTTCATTTCTGATTTTGTTGATTAGGATACTGTCTCTGTGCCCTCTAGTTAGTCTGGTTTATCTATTTTGTTGATTTTCTCAAAGAACCAGCTCCTGGTTTGGTTGATTCTTTTGTTTCTATTTGGTTGATTTCAGCCCTGAGTTTGATTATTTCCGGCTGTTGACTCCTCTTGGGTAAATTTGCTTCTTTTTGTTCTAGAGCTTTCAGATGTGCTGTCAAATTGCTGGTGTATGCTCTCTTCAGTTTCTTTTTGGAGGTACTTAGAGCTATGAGTTTTCCTCTTAGGACTGCTTTCATTGTGTCTGTATGTTTGAGTATGTTGTGGTTTCATTTTCATTAAACTCTAGAAATTCTTTAATTTCTTTACCTCTTCCTTGACCAGGTTATCATTGAGTAGAGTGTTGTTAAGCTTCCATGAGTATGTGGGCATTCTATTGTTTATGTTGTTATTGAGAAGCAGCCTTAGTCCATGGTGATCTGATAGGATTCATGGAATTATTTCAATATTCTTGTATCTGTTGAGGCCTGATTTGTGACCAAGTTTTATAACTTGTTAGTCTCATTGTGTCTTTGTTTAATTTCTGTTTCCATGATCTGTCCATTGCAGAGAGTGGGGTATTGAAATCTCCCACTATTATTGTATGTGGTGCTACATGTGCTTTGAGCTTTAGTAAAATTTCTTTTATGAATGTAGATGTACTTACATTTGGAGTATAGAGGTTCAGAATTGTGAGTTCATCTTGGTAGATCTTACCTTTGATGAGTATGAAGTGTCCCTCCTTATCTTTTTTGATCACTTTAGGTTGAAAGTCAATTTTATTCAACATTAGAATGGCTACTCCAGCTTGTTTCTTGGGACCATTTACTTGGAAAATTGTTTTCCAGCCTTTTATTCTGATGTAGTGTCTGTCTTTGTCACTGAGATGGGTTTCCTGAATGCAACAAAATGTTGGGTCCTGTTTATGTACCCAGACTGATAGCCTATGTCTTTTTATTGGGGAATTGAGTCCATTGATAATAACAGATATTAAGGAAAAGTAATTGTCACTTCCTGTTATTTTTTGTTGTTAGAGTTGGAATTCTGTTCATGTGGCTATCTTCTTTTCGTTTTGTTAGAAGATTACTTTCTTGCTTTTTCTAGGATGTAGTTTCCCTCCTTGTGTTGGAGTTTTCCATTTATTATCTTTTGAAGAGCTGGATTTGTGGAAAGGTATTGTGTAAATTTGGTTTTGTCATGGAATACTTTGATTTCTCCATCTATGGTAACTAAGAGTTTTGCTGGATATAGTAGCCTAGGCTGGTATTTGTGTTCTCTTAGGGTCTGTATGACATCAACCCAGGATGTTCTGGCTATCATAGTCTCTGGTGAGAAGTCTGGTGTAATTCTCATAGGTCTGCCTTTATATGTTACTTGACCTTTTTCCCTCACTGCTTTTAATATTCTTTCTTTGTTTCGTGCATTTAGTGTTTTGATTATTATGTGATGGGAGGAATTTCTTTTCTGGTCCAGTCAATTTGGAGTTCTGTAGGCTTCTTGTATATTCATAGCCATCTTTGTTTTAGGTTAGGGAAGTTTTCTTCTATAATTTTGTTGAAGATATTTACTGGCCCTTTAAGTTGGAAGTCTTCACTCTCTTCTATACCTATTATCCTTAGGTTTGGTCTGATCATTGTGTCCTGGATTTCCTGGATGTTTTGGTTTAGGATTTTGCATTCTCTGTTTTCTTTGACTGTTTTGTCAATGTTTTCTATGGTATCTTCTGCACCTGAGATTGTCTCTTCTATCTCTTGTATTCTGTTCCATCTATGGCTCCTGACTTCTTTCCTAGGTTTTCTATCTCCAGAGTTGTCTCTCTTTTGTTTTCTTAATAATTTATATTTGCATTTTCAGGTCCTAGATGGTTTTGTTCAATTCCTTCATCTATTTGGTTGTGCTTTCCTGTAATTCTTTAAGGGATTTTTGTGTTTCCTCTTTAAGGGCTTGTACCTGTTTACCTGTGTTCTCCTGTATTTCTTTAAGGGAATTTTTTATGTCCTTCTTAAATTCCTCTATCACCATCATGAGATATGATTTTAGATCCACATCTTGCTTTTCCGGTGTGTTGGGGTATACAGGACTTACTATGGTAGGAGTACTAGGTTCTAATGATGCCAAGTAGTCTTGGTTTCTGTTGATAAGATTCTTGCGTTTGCCTTTCGCCATCTAATGATCTCTGATGTTAGATGTCCTTGCTGTATCTGGCTGGAGCTTGTTCCTCCTGTGGGTCTGTAAGCCTGTGTCAGCACTTCTGGGAAATCAGCTCTTCCCTGGTAAGACCCGTGTGCAGAGGGCTGTAGATCAGCCATCCCTCCTGGGTGTAGATGGGTGAATGAAGGACCCTGTCCCAGTTGCCTATACTGTGGCCTATACCTTCCCCATCTGGTCCCACCTTAGAAACTCACCTGAGAGAAAATGGCAATCTTGACTGAGACCTAGTGTCAGAGCACTCCCTGGAGACAAGCTCTCTGCTTGCAGGAAAGATGTGCAGAGGGCTGCGGATCAGCTGTCCCTCCTAGTTGTAGATGGAAGTAGAAAAGATCCTGTCCCTGCTGCCCTGACACTTCTGCGGCCTGAGCTTCCCGGGTGGTACCGCCTTAGAAAGTCCTAACTAGTGATTATTAGTTATTGATATGAATACCAAATTAAACTGAAAATTCTTTCTTTACCTGGCAATTATATCTCCCCGCGATTTTATGTAACTTCCTTAGGCATGCCAGTTTGCTCATCTGCAATGGGTTAATGATTGTAATCCTGTCTACCTGACAAAGTTGCTATGGGGATTAACATAAAGGTATTTAATACATATGCCTATGCTCATTTTATTGTAAATGGTGTTTATATAGATCAAGATGAGCTATGTTAGAAGACATCAAACTTGTATCCCTTTAGAAAATCAGAAAATACTGGCTGGGAAAATATCCTTAAACTCAACTGTCATATTAGAAGAAAGCTGAAGAGCACAGTGGAGAACACAGGTGAAGGAGAGAGTGCCCATCTCCAAACAAACTGGTGACTTAGAGAGATGATTTAAAACTATAACAAACTTCTTCTTTTTTTGTTTTTTAGAGACAGAGCCTGTGTCTCTGTCTCTATGTGTAGCCTCTGTCTCTGTTTCTCTGTGTAGCCTTGGCTGTCCTCCAACTCAGAAATCCACCTGCCTCTGCCTCCCAAGTGCTGGGACTAAAGGCAGGCGCCACCACTGCCCAGCTATAACAAACTTCTTCGAAGAACACTGAAGTCACCTGCAGCATTTAGAAATTTTTAAGTATAAAGTACACACAGCCAACAGAGCATAATGACCTTTGACTTCTGCCAGTTATGAAACACACCCTGAAAGAGGTATAGAACAACATATCACAACATCCACAAAACCCTACAGTTCCAGAACAAAGTAAACATGACAACGGAGAGATGGGCACACTTTCATTGTTACACATATACAAATATGTGTGTACTTGTACACTTAGGCTTGTATTGCTCCAGAAATACAGAAAACAAAAGAGAAAAAAAAAACCTATAACAATTCTGCATAGAAACAGGAAATGACTATTACAGTCAAGAGATATCCCACAGAACAAGAGAAAAATACTGTGTTACACATCTGAAAAAAAAAAGTTGATAATCCCACTATTAAGAAACTTCAAAAATTCAACAGCAGAAAAGATCAACACAATTAAAAATGGGCAAGAGCTATAAAAAGACACTTCTCAGCAGACATGCAGTGTCAACATAGTGAAAAAAAATGTTCCACATTACTAAACAGCAGAGAAATGTAAATGAAAACCACGGCAAGCCACGGCGAGCTAGACCCTCATCCCAGGAACAGTGGCTGTCATGAGGAAGGAACAAGTGCTGGCAAGGCCCTCAAGGAAAGCCCTGACCAAGTGGTGGCAGTGCAAAGTGACACGGCTATCTCAGGCTTTCTACTGCAGCCAAGAGCAGCTGGGGGAGAGGGATTTCAGTTCCCAGTTCTCAGGTCTCTAGGAGGCCATCTCATCACTAAGGAAAGCCAGGGCAGGAACTCAAGGCAAGAACCTGGATCCAGGAACTGGAGCAGAAGCCATGGAGGAGTGTTGCTGACAGGCTTGCTCACTATGGCTTCCTCAGCTGCTTTCTTAAACCACTTGGGACACCTGGCTGTCACCATCCACACTGGCTGAAGATCTCCCACATCAATCATTAATCAAGAAAATGCCCAGGCGGAACTGATGTTTTGGAGGAATTTTCTCAATTAACAAGTCCCTCTTCCAACTGGAAGGGGAATGGAGGGAAAATTGGGGGGGGGGGTGTTAACTAAGGAAAGTAGGTGTGAGATGAATAGAAGAAGGAAGGAGGTGGGTAAAGTAACAGTACGAATATTGGAAGACATCATAAGAAATCATACTGTTATCTACCTAAACTATACAAATGTAGTTTAAATGAAATTACCCCATCTTGGCTGATAACGCCCTTCTCAAGAGTCATAAACTATTTAACAAACCCCTAAAACCAGGAATGAGAAACTGTCTTCTGAATTGTTTGTCAAGGTTGTCCAAAAAGAGTCCTAAAACATTATAGGCTATTGCTGTTGCCCCTGGTTGCCTCCAAGAGGTAAGACCCTACTGCTAAGGCACTGTGCATTTCAGACACAGGCCCTGAAGATATAAGATGGACCTAACCTAAATGTCTCCTGAGGATTAGCACTCATGATACCAAAAGGTGTCACATAGGCTTCCAAATGGGTGAAGCAAGTTGTTATACAAACAAACTGAGAACAACAGATCACAGCAGATTTTTGGTCAATGAGTAAAGTCTTAAACATTGACCAAAAACGAAGAGGAGGACAAGTTCCTCTTCCCAAATGACTCCAGCATATGTCAAGTCAAGTTGATGTAGAAATAACCAACACAATAACCATTATGAAAAACAGTACAAAGCTTCCTCAAAAGAAAAATTTTCCCCACAAGTTCTAGCATCCCCTCTACGTTCATCCAGCCAAAGACAATGAAGTCAGTGGACGAAACCCTGTGCTTCATGTTTACTGTGACACTGTCTCTACTCTGCAGCTCAGGCTGCCCAGGAATGCACCCACAGCTGACTTCAAACTTACAGCAACCCTCCTGCCTCAGAAATTCAGAAGCTGGGATTTCAGGCATGAGTTACCACATTCAGCTACAAAAGCTATTTTAAGACCCTAACAGAGACATACTACCCCTAATGTTAAAAATATTTGTGTAGCAGGGTGTCGGTAGAGCACACCTTTAAACCCAGCACGCATAGGCAGGAGACGGGGGCAGGAGAGGCAGGCGAGGCGGGCAAGGCAGGCAAGGCGGGCGAGGTAGGAGAGGCAGGAGGCAAGGGTAGGTAGATCTCTCTAACCTTGAAGCCAGCCTGGTCTACATAGTTCAAAGACAGGCAGGGCTGCACAGAGAAACACTGTCTTGAAAACAAAAACAAACAAAAAGCATGTATTATGTAATCAAACATTAAAATACTATAGGTGATTGTTAGACTTTTTTTTTTGTGGTATGAGCAAAATCAACTGGGGGAAGGGGGAGGTAAATTATTAAGTCAAGCTGTTTTCCACAGTCTACTCAAGATGAATATGATGGTTTGTATAATAGTGGCACTATTAGTTGGAATGGCCTTATTGGAAGAATTATGTCACTGTAGGGGTGGACTTTGAGACCCTCCTCTTAGCCACATAGGAGCCAGTCTTCTCTTTGCCTTCTAGACAAGATGTAGAGCTCTTAGCTCCTCTAGTGCCATCCTTGCCTGGATGCTGCCATGCTTCATGCCATGATGATAACAGATTGAACCTCAGAATCTATAAGCCAGCTCCAATTAAATGCTGTCCTTACAAGAGTTGCCTGGGGCCAGGCGGTGGTGGTGCACACCTATAATCCCAGCACTTGGGAGGCAGAGGCAGGCGGATTTCTGAGTTTGAGGCCAGCCTGGTCTACAGAGTGAGTTCTAGGACAGCCAGGGCTACACAGAGAAACCCTGTCTCGGAAAAACCAAAAAAAAAAAATAAAAACCAACCAACCAAACAAACAAACAAACAAGAGTTGCCTGGGTCCTGGTGTCTCTTCACAGCAGTAAAACCCTAACTAAGACGACGCACTCGTTTTCAGAATGATAGTTAATACATTCAAGTTTTACCTCCCAATTTGCAGATGTGAGAACCTTAGGAGTTCCTAATCTCAAACTATAATAATCTCTGAATGGGATCCAGAGGAGACCTGTCACGTGTCAATCACAATTACATATACTACAAGCAAACATATACTCTCTTAATGCAACCTGACCTTCAAGCAATGGAGTAAAATAAATCAGTTTAAAAATATAAAAAGTTTGAAATTACTCATGTTAAACTTTTTCAAATAAAAGACATTTAATTATTAAAACTTTTTTTGTCATAGGAATGTTTCATACACTCAGAACCAGAGGTGCTAACAGCATGAAGCCCCAGGAGACTAAGGAACCATGAAAATCATACTTCATTTAAACCCACTCACACTCATAGAAAGCTTTTAAAGTTATATTTCAGATGTCAATTCATTCATAAATACTGTATATACTTTGGCAGGCAAAGCTGAAAGATTACTTAACACTAAGGACTGACACAGCCATGAGACAAATTCAGAAAGGTCTCTCTCACATATGAAAATCACAAGACAGCCCCATGTTAAGTTTATAAACAAGTTACTCACTCCTGTGCATATGCTTGGTTATATATCCAAATGCCATTTGTTTACAGTGGATCTACTCATTTACAAATTAAAATTCTGTTGAGTTTATAGTCAATCTTCTAAGCTATATATTCAAATCCCATGAGTTTACAGTGGACCTGCTCAGTTATATATTAAAATCCTGTGAGTTTATAGAAAATACGCTGCATGGAAATCTCACATGCACGTATGTAACGGATGCTCAGTAAGTAACTGCTGTCTATTTCACAATGTCACCCTGGAAAATGCTAACAGTAAACAGCCTGGCGCGTTTCTGAGGTTTGGCCTCTTCAGTCCAGCAACAGGGCGGGCAACAGAAGAGCAGTATGAGCATACCACCACTAGGTGGCAGACATGAATCAGTTTCAGAGCTATAGGTAGGCAGGAACACTGGGAGCCTGTTAGTGTTATCCAACAGATACTTCTCCCTAGTTCTCTCTGAATGAACAGTCAGCTACTGCCTTTCACTTGAAGTTCAGTAATGTTAGTTTTTTCCCTTATGTTTAAGGAGTTTCATAAATGATGTATATGTCTAGAGTCAGAGCCCTGTTGTTCTTGCTTTGTGAGGTTGTAATTTTTCCGACAACCCAGACAAAATTGTTATTCATAAGAAACTTCCCATTTCTGAATTTATACACTGCTCAACCCCTTCACTAATAAGCTTGTCAAGGCTGTCCTTTGTGTGCTGTCCCCTTCAAGACCACCAGCCTCCTTCAGAAATCTTCCTAAGATCGCCTATATACCCACATTTCAACAAAACTTAGCAGCAGCTTCAACCTCCCTTCCGCAAGGCCTTCTGATGCATGCAATTTGCCCATCTAACTACAGGGAGTGCCAAGTGCAGGCCAGCTCTGCCTTCAGTTCAGCTGAAGCTAAGTGACACAGTGAACTGCTGAGTTCAAGCAAGCTCCTGACAAGGCTCAGGACAGGCTCTTGCTGCACCCCAACTCCTGTTCCCTCAAGGAAGTGCTTCCAAACTTGTGGTAAGTAAGCTGGATCTGCCCTGTGCCCCTGCATTTCTGCTGCTCTAGCCTCTGTTTTGTTTTGTTTGTTTTGTTTTAATGCCCAGTTTTCATTTTGAAGGTTTTTCTTTTTGCTACTGTGTCCTGTCTGAAGAAAGGATTTAGTCCTCACAGCCTGCTTCGAGCCTTAGTCTACAGCTAGCTAGCATTTCTCATGTGCACACTCTACACTATGGCCCTGAAGTCCTTCCCTCCTATCTATGCAGCTGACTAGTGCTGGTGCGCCTCTGCCTACTGCACACTCTTCACCAGAGCTGTCCACACTCATTGATCCTCAGATGCTTGTGTTGCAGGGTTTTCTGGATGAACAAGCATTCCCAGGAGAGGCATATAAACTCATCCAAGCCGCTGCTGTCCTTGGGCATGTACTGATGCTAGAATGTTCCCATTCATGAACGCCTGCTTTCCTCATCCCTCTGTAAACTCTGCTAAGCTCCTTAACTTCAATAATTTGCTACATGTCAGAAAGTATCTTTTTTTGGACACTGTTCTAATGCATCCTCTACTACAAAAATAATTTTTTACTGATACCTTAAAATTAGCACCTCTTAATTAGCACAGCACAGACTTTGACTCTTTCTGGTCTTGTGTTTCCATGCTCTCTGGACGGCTTCGCTGCCAGGACCTACTCTAGCAGATCCTTCCTTGGCAGGAAAACCGTTTCTTTTGCCACAATCCTGTAACAACTGTACAGACTTTTCTTTCTATGCTTTAAACATTATTTTATATTTCCATGTTTCAGTGTTTTATGTGTGAATTTGTGGGTTTGTATGTTTCTAATAAATGTATGAAAGAAACTAGTTTGAGTTTAAAAAAAAATTCCTACCCTACAGCTCTACATTTCACCTGAGAGTGGGAAAACAGTGAAGAGGTTAGTGTGAGGTGACGCTGTGGTAACACTGTGGACAAGTGTTACACAGAGCAAGAAGGAAAGGGGTGTGGAAGGCAGGCTGTTTTCATTAACTAGTCAGTTGAGGAAGTGCACTGCATCAGGTGACATTTTCAATACTCTGAAGGAAGTGAGGTTAGAGGCCATGTTGCTTCCTTCCACGCAATCAGCTTAGTATCTAGCTCATGGTACAGACTGCATAGATGTTTGTTTGCTAAGTGAATCAACAAACAAAAAATGTATTCCTTAATGTCCTCACATTTAGCTTTGAATATTTCTGCTCTGTTTTTATGCCAAAGATGAGAAGTTATCTGCTAAACATTGAAAGCAGGGGCTGTAATTCCCACAGTGAACATTGATTAAGTTAGGAGTCACATACTTTCTATGTAAGCTATGGAAAGCAATGAGGAACAAGATTGGGGCTCTCCAGCAAGGCTGTGCTATGTGTGACCCAGGTTGTATGTTATGCAGCAGCTAGAAAAAGCCAGCTTAAAACCACCTAACTAGAGAGCTGCCCCAGGCAACACTGTAAGAGAAAGCCAGAGATGAGGACCATGCTTCCAAGACTGCTCAAACCCTAGTGCAAATCTCTCTAGTTCTTTTACAGTTACTTATCTCTGCCAAAGACCTCTGATTAGTTCTCTCTGAAGCTATCTTTCACATTAAAATATTTCATAAAAAAGTGTTAGAACTCTTAAAGATTTTGAACTCATATCTAGTTTCTTGACCAACAGTTAAACTTCATGTATTATGTTTTCCAAGTCTTTAAAGTCTACTCCTTAAAACTGGGTTTCTTTAATCCAGTTCAGTTCCTTTCACTATAGATTATCATTCATTATTTCCAAGTAGTATCAAGATTCTCTTTTAAACTTTTCACCTACCGGTTTATTTTACAGACTGTGTCTACATTTCTGTGTAAGTCCAAGACTGCCCTATTTTTGCTATTTTCTTATAGACTTTCTTAGTTATTTGAAATATGGTTTCTAAATCACTAGGTACCACTAACCCTGAGTTTCAAGGGCTGTGGGGAGTAAGAAGGGAGACACAGAACAGACTTAGGAATAGACCATGGCAGCCATGACAACAGGTATCAGCGTCCTCCCTTTACCCAACAGGCACTATTCCTATTACTTCATCCAACAAGCTCCTACTATGTACCAGGTACCTACTTAATGAAAAAGTCAGTCATGCAACACATTTCCTGTCCTTCATCATCTTTTCTCTGGGAAGAATTCACAGAAATCATTTCAAAAACATACTGATAGGTAAACGGGGTAGATTTGTAGTCTGCACCTGACTTGGGAGGCTGAGACAGAAGAGTCACTTGAGCCCAGGAGTCCAAGAGCAGTCCAGGAGTCCAAGAGCAGTCAAGTCAACATAAAGATATCCTGACTCTACAAAAAGAAGGGAGGGAGGAGAGGGAAGGGCAATCCCAGAGGGGGTGAGGAGGGGAGTCCATATTGAACAAGGCATTTTACTTTGCATAAGCTAATAACCAGGTTTTGCTTCTTGTTTCCTTATTTCCCAGTATCAAACCTGTGCTAGTTCCTCAGTTTCTTGGAACAGTTCAATCTAGAGGCAGTTCTCGCCTAACGTACCACAGACAGGAATAATCAACAGGCTGTTTCTGGGGAGCAGGGATTTCCACAGTGTTATTAATGAACATAGCTTCAATCTTTTACTAACTATGAGACATTTCCTACAAAATAACCCTTCAAAAATTGAAACTGCCTACTACTTTTCCATTAGCTTCTTTATTTCAAGCAGAAATATGAAAATGTAGTCATTTTTTAAGAAATGAAAATACTGAATTGCAGCCCTCCGGGGCTACACAGACTGTGGCAGAGTTTTGAGGAGCAAAAACTCCCAGTGCGGTGCCGTCGGCTCCACTCACTGTCAGGAAATGGCTGGGCACTGAAGACACAGAGAAAACGTTACAGCATGTATGTACGTGTGTCTGTGTTTACCTTCAACAAAGTAAAACCAACTTAGGATGTCTTAATAGCCACGGCAGAGGCTAAGTGAGAGTAGACTTGTATCTCCAAGATTAGTGAAGAATATACAAGGCAAAAGTGGGGGCAAAACAAAGGCATTTCATTAAATCAAACCTGAATTTCAGCACAGCACAACAATGATATACAGGCCGCAGAAAGAGAAGTAGTGTTTCCAAACTAAAAGAATGAATATATGTCTTTCTTATCAAATAGAAAGCATGGGGGGGGGGGTCCACCTTTAATCCTATCCTAGCACTTGGGAGGCAGAGGCCAGCGGATTTCTGAGTTCAAGGCCAGCCTGGTCTACAGCGTGAGTTCCAGGACAGCCAGGGCTACACAGAGAAACCCTGTCTCGAGGAAAAAAAAAAAAAAAAAAAAAAGAAAGCATGAAGGAGAAATGGCTTTCTTAATCTCAAAAAAAAAGAAAAAAAAAGTTAAAGAATCCCTGAATCAACAGACTCTTACAACAAAGATTAAACAAAGGGCGGGAGAGATGGCTTAGCGTTAAGAGCACTGGCCTGTTCTCCTAGAGGACAGAGGTTTGATTCCCAGCACCTAAAAGGTAGCTCACAACCATCTGTAACTCTAGTTCTAGGGCAATGATTCTCAACCTGTGTATCTAGATCTCTTTGAGTGTCTAAAGACCCTATTACAGAGGCTGCACATCAGATATTTACATTACGATTCATAACAGTAGCAAAATTACAGTTATGAAGTGGTAACAAAAATAACTTTATGGTTTGGGTCACCACAGCGTGAGAAACTGTATTAATGGGTCACAGCATTAGGAAGGTTGAGGACCAGTTCTAATGCCCTATTCGAGCCACTGAGGGTACCAGGACTGAAAGTGGTAAACAGACATATATGCAGGCAAAACACTCATACACAATACAAATAAAAATAAATTTAAAGGAGATTAAACAACAAAAAAAATTCAAATTTTTCATTAGTTATAAATAAGCAAAAGTTTCTAAATACGTAAAGTAAAATTTGGCTTCACGGTTAACTCCTACTCACAGGAAAGCTAGCCAAGGTAAAGAGCCTACCTACCAGTCTCCAAAGGCTGGAAAGAGAAGCAAGGTGTTTAGGGCTGGCCAACATCATGGCAGAGAGCATCACGGCTGTGCTGGGCCAGACATCCCTCTGAGAACCTTCTGCAAGTAGCAGCTCGCCAGTGATCATCAGCACGCTGTCATGTCCCCTAAGCCAGCATGTCTCTCCTGTTGTCCAAAGTGGGATTCATCAAGAAAACTGCTCCCTGAACTCCTCTACTGCTTCATGGCCTAGCTAAGCCTTCCTTGGATGCAGACTGAAGGGTGAGGCTTTTACTGACAAATCTTTCCTTCACGTTTTCCCTCAGGACCAGATCCTATCACTGTCTTTTCCCAGTCTTCCTCAGTTCTTATCCATTGTGATCATTCCCTGCTAACTCTTGGCATGAGTCACCCATCCCCTTGCTTAGCTGCTGCTGCTCTGTGTCTGCAGATGACAATACACAGTCACTGAGCTAAGAAGGGAAAATCTTCAAATAGAA
This sequence comes from Mastomys coucha, assembly GCF_008632895.1. NCBI lineage: Eukaryota > Metazoa > Chordata > Mammalia > Rodentia > Muridae > Mastomys > Mastomys coucha. Next base: position 8,718,725 of record NW_022196897.1, read on the forward strand.
GACTGAACCAAGCCGATGATAAGCACAGCAATGCAAAGAAGCTTGGTTTGGTCACAAAGTTGGTTTACATCTAAAAATCCAATCAATATATATTCACTATATCAAAAGATGAACAAGAGAAACCCAAGGGGTATCCCAATAGATGTAGACCAATTAATCTGGGACACATACTACAAGATTCAACATGGCAAGGATTTGTTTTGTTTTGTTTTAGGGTTTCCGTCTGTTTGTATGCTTTGTTTTTTGAGATAGGGTTTCTTTGAGCATGCCTGGGTGTCCTAAGCTCACTACACAGTCCATGAAGGAACTCTAGCCGTCTCAAGCATGGCGAAATGGCTCTGGCAGGTTTTGCCCTTCTCCCCAATTCCCTTTTCCTTACTAACAACCACTAGATTCCATTCCTGAAGCTAGCCCCCAAGGCCTAGTCCCTTCCTCGGCCACTTTCTCCTCCTGAGGCTGACTACCAAGGTCCAGCTAACAAAGTATTGAAGTCCAGCAATCAAAAGCCCCCTTTGGCTCACCTAGTTAACATGCCCAATTAAATACCTCATCCTAACGAGGATTCCCCTCTTACCTTTATAAACAGTCATATTGCAATGTTCCACACCTGTCTCCTCTCCCTCCAGGGGCAGTCCTTTGTCATCTGGACCAATCTCTCTCCCCTTCTCTCTCATTTCCTGTGCTCAGTCCCTATAGGCCCAATACCTCTCCTTTGTGCTGAGAAAGTAGTATTGGGGATCCTGAGCAGATACTGACCTCTTAAAGTTGAGGCTAGCCTTGAATTCAGACACATCTGTCTCTGCCTCAGCCTCCTGAAGGCAAGTATTTTTCAACATTTAAATTTTGTAACACATACACAATAAAATTTCTAACAACTAAAAGCCCAATTCTAAAGCTTTTATAATACTGCATGATGAATAAAAATTGTCAGGATTTTTTTCCTTTTCTTTTGTGGGTTTAATCTGGAGCCTCACGCTCACAGATTCATGACAAAGCACTGTTAGACCTCAGTCCAAGCAAATGAAGAATGCACTACCGATAGGATTACTTTTCAAGCCACAGCAAACAAAAGTAGTGTAGGCTCGATACAAATAAAATGATCAATGGGCTGGGCATGGTGTCAGTCTTTAATCCCAGCACTCAGGAGGAGGCAGAGGCAGGACGATCTCTGGAGTTCGAGGCCAGCCTAGTCTACATAGTGGGTTCCAGGACAATCAGGGCTACACAGAGAAATCCTGTCTGGAAAAGCAAACAATACAAATGACCAATGGAACAGAACACCACATATGCTGAGTGTCTATAAAGACCTAGCAGTCAATATTTAGGGCTTTGTAAGTACCTACAATATCTGGTGTGTTCTTTTTCTCTTTTTAAACAAATCTGTAAAAATATAAAATCATTTTTTGTTTGGAAAGTATTACATAGCTTCCACGGGCCAACTCCAGGATAGAGCAAAGTTTAGTATGGACCAACCCAAGACAGATACCATAAGTGAGCTGGTTTTTGCTACACAGTAACTGGAAAGGCATAGACTTTACACTAAGAACCATGGAAATCAAAATAAATACCACAAGAAAAAAAAATTGTCTTGGCCTCAAAGCACAGGCCCAAATAATGACGGGCAAACTGCAGCTTTGCTGTGACTGATAAATCAAAGAAGCATCTTAGCATACACAGTGCAGCGCCTCCTGGCTGTGACTGATAAATCAAAGAAGCATCTTAACATACACAGTGCAGCGCCTCCTTTGGCTGTGACTGATAAATCAAAGAAGCATCTTAACATACACAGTGCAGCGCCTCCTTTGGCTGTGACTGATAAATCAAAAAAGCATCTTAACATACACAGTGCAGCGCCTCCTGGCTGTGACTGGTAAATCAAAGAAGCATCTTAGCATACACAGTGCAGCGCCTCCCTGGACAAGGAGCACAGCCAAATGCTCAGAGAGAACTCAAAGTATCAAAAACAAAGTATCAAAAACAAAGTATCACTTGCTCAGACAGCAGTAAAATGGGAAATTTATCAGTTAGTAAGAATTTGAAAGGCAAAGGTCAATGAGCACCCACTATACTTCTGTAGCCACCAAATTCCCCATTTGGAATACTCAAAGAATGCCTACAAGTATACAATTAAAATGGAAACTTTGTCCATTAAATTAAAACTATAACCCTCTGCCCTCGCCAACTACAGTGACCAAAATTTGAAAACAGATTAACAGGAAGCAGAGTGACCCTGCAAGAGTGACTGGATGCTTGTGACCCTGGATAGTTTGTAACCCAGTACAACAGAGTGCTTGTGCCTGCTAGTGTGTAAGCCAGTACAGCTACACTGGCAACCAGCAGTACCCTGTGTGTGTGATGACTCAGCAGCGTCACTCCTACATAAACATGCCTTTGAACTCAAAGAAGGTAAAAGAAGGTTCATAGCTTTGTTGTCCAAAACAGTCCAACACTACAGTCTATAAACAGTGGAGTGAACTAATAGCACATATTCTTCACATCATCTATTGAAATGTAACTGTAACTTACAACAAAGATAAAAGACTTTAAGTGTAAGGTTCAATTAGCTTTACAAATGTCTATTCCTAGATAAGCATCGGCATAACCTGAATAGAATGTTCCCTCAGGCTGAGGACACTGCTCCATCAAGTCTAAGGGGACTTGCCAAATGCAAAACCACGGGTTCCAAAAGCAGCATTGAAAACAGTCTTTGTTTTCCTCCCAGTCAATTAATTCAAACTGTCTTCCGACTGGGTCTGCATTAGTAAATCTGACGGTATGTACTCTTTTACACTTACCTTTGTTTAAAGTCACTAAAATGCCTTTAACAAAAGCATGGGTAATAAAAAGTAGATGAACTCAATACTACTCAAAATCATTTTTTTACCAGCTACACCCTCAGAAGACTGAATTGATAGATAGCATGGCCAGGAAAAGAATCAAATTTTCTGGTTTTTACCCCTCCTGTGAAAAGGGGGAAAAAAAAACAAGAAAAATCTCAAACATGAAAAGAGCCTACAAAATGAGAAAAAGGAACTGGAAACCATGCACTGAGAGTGTAAAATCCACACATAAAGAACTTCTACTACCAAAGAACAAAATACAAACCTCATTTAAAAATAGGCAGCAAGGACAGAGAGATGGCTCAGTGGTTAAGAGCACTGGCTGCTCCTCCAAAGGACATGAGTTTGTCTCCAAGTACCCACGTGGAGGCTCACAACAATCTGTAACTGCGGCTCCACCCTGTTCTGACTTCCTCAAGTACCAGGCACAAGTACTGTGCACAAACTTAATGTAGGCAAAACACCCACCTATATACAATAACAAAAGAATAATTTTAAGATAAATTAAAAAATGAACATGGACATCAACAGTTATTTCTCCAAGTAAGTTACACAAGTAGCCAATAAGAAAACTAAAGAATGTCTAGAAGCATTAATCAGTGAAAGATATGCACATCAAAACCACAATGAGATGCCACTTCGCACCCATTAGGCTCTAATACAAAAAACAGAGCGTAATACTTGTGGGAGAGAATACAGAGACAGGAAGGTCCTCCCGCATTGCACTGCAAAACACAGTACGGCCCACCACTGGGTTTTCATCCCAACGAACTGAAACACAAGCCAATATAAATAAATAAATACACACACACACACACGTATACATATATATATATATATATACATATATGTGTGTGTGTGTTCATAAAGTCCCAACCATACAGCCATAAGGAGGTAACAGTCTAGTTGTCCATTATGAGAAAATGGATAAGCAAACAGTGATGTGTGTGTGTGTGTGTGTGTGTGTGTGTGTGTGTAGATACACACGTGAAATATTCCAGCCATAGAAAGTTAAGTGCTAATGCATACTACACAGACTTTCCTTATAATCTCATAAAAGTAACAAAAGCAATTGAGGTTTCAAAAAGATAACCAAATGAAAAGATAAATATTCCTTGCTCTTAAGCAGAGAGGCTCAGCAAAAAAAGGCCAGCAACATGCTAGATAGACTATGAGGGTGAGGAAAATAAAAGAACACGTGTGAACTGCCACTCAGCACAAGCCAAAGCGGCACCTGAAGCTTAACGAACGATCTACTAATAGTGTAAAAATTCAAGAGAATAGAGCCCTCTTTCTTCAAACTCTCAAGAGTAAATTCCACGAGTTAAGCTCTGAGAGGCCATAGCTATGGCCAGAACCTGACAATTCTACCTCTTGTTAATTACTAACTGTAGTTCCAACTACACCACCTAAAACTAGAGACAATAGCTGTATCCCTGGAAAGCTGTGTTGAGGAGTAAGGACCTAAGCCCAAGGACAGTGCTGTTAGCACCAATCATGGCGATCTATCTCTACTTCCTGAAATATGCTCAAGACTAAGACATCTATGGCTGTTCCACCAAGCAGCACCAAAAATTAACAGGAAATACGCAACTAGTTAATCTAGTTCCATCTAGTTAAATAGACATCTTATAGGACTCAGCTAAGGGCTCCACAGAACTCAGTCAGAATAGCTATTTGAAGAGCAATGCAAGCATGCCTCTGACTCTCTCCCACCAAATATCTGCCTATTACTGACTTGCCCAGGAAAAATACTTGCAAATACAATTCCAGGCCCATATTTTAGTTATATTATTCTGAAAGAATATGATTTTCAGAAATGAATGGAAATAGTCCATAAATAGACTCCATTTTCTCAGCTTTGTAAACATTTTTTTTTAATCACTAAAAATGCATTTCACTGAAGCACACTCGTTCTCCAAACACAGTGACTGAGATAGATCTGCACTGGATGAGTAACTAGTCCAACTTAATTCCTTCCTGGAAGATTTAGAAGCACCATGAGAGAGGAGGCAGAAAGAAAGCATGGTGAAGGCTGGAGACGTAAGCTCATGAACAGGAGTCTCACCACAATTTCCCAGACAAGCAGCAGCCTTAAGTCCAAGCGCTTCGGCTCTGGAAGCTCAACTACAGTGCTGTTGCCAAGTCACTCTGGTGCAGCTAGTGTCCCTTGCATCTGGCCTGTCCTGGGTCTCACCACTGTTGGAACACTCTAGTACAAACTACAGAGGCATACAGTCAGAGGTGATCTAGTCACAAAGGTCACAGCTACCAGGTTCCCCTTGCCACATGCTAGAAAATCAATGGAGTTAAGGCAGGAAAACAGCAGCGGCAGCCAGCTGTGTACTCCTGATTGTGAGTGTCAACATGGTATCAACTGTCAAAGACAGCTGCTCTCTTCAAAATAGCCTGCTTTTGTGGTCTTTTCCTATATTGCATCACTATAATAAAAAATGTAAAATAATTTCATAAAATACAAAAAATAAAAATATAAAAGCTGGGGAAGCTTAGTTATTAGAAAATTACATGCCAAAATAGGCATAAGGAGAAATATCAATCAGAGCCTTTAACTGCTTTACAGAATGTTGGCATTACAGCAGGGTCTCTGCAGCATTATAATACAGTCTGGCAGTTATTTTTCTCCAGTGATGCAGTATTTTGACTCTGACCACAACACTGGAGGCTGGGATTCTATTACACTAAACAAAGCTCACATGAAAGAGTTTCATAGTCTCAACAGACTCGGAAATACATTTTGAATGGAAACAAGACTGAAATAAAAATCATAACATGTTACTGAGTTAAAACAGTAAATAAGCCACAAGATGTCTCTGATGAAGGTGTGCTCAAAAAACTCATCTATAAATAGTTATTCAGGAGCAGGAAGTTTTTTGATACAAAATATGATCCAATAAACAACTAGTTTAGCTAAAATAGTATTACTATGCTTAGGCTAAAAGGGCATGGACGGCATTCTTGGTGTGTGTGCTCAGCATCTGCCTCGGCACTTCAGCCTAGGGAATGATGGGAAGATGACAGAGAACTCAGGTGCCCTTTCCTCAGGCTGGTGCTTTTCCTGTCAGCTCCGTGTGCTTCTACCACACACGGAGCATGTGGAATCCATCCCAAACCCTGGTGTGTACCAGATGGTGACAAGAGTGGTCCATCTTGCACAGGTGACATCTACAATCTGTGTTACCTGACCTACATCCTCAGATTATCTTAGACAGTACTCAAAGAAATTATTTCCTTCTTATGTCAACTGAAAACACAACAATTCTAAGATTCTACAGACCATTGAGGCTACTGGACTATCCATGTAATAGATACAAATGAAATTACTCAGGAAAAAAATACTGTACTATTAAATAAATACATTATGTACCTATAAATACATTTTTTTAAATCAGACAAAAGACACAAAAAGAATATTCTGTATCATTTTCCTTGACAAAAAATTCCAGAAAATGCAAAATTCTGAACTGATGAGAAGCTTGCAACTGTCCAGAGCCAAATGGGTTATAAAATATTACACAGGAACTTTCCAAAATGATGGAATGCTTATTTTAATATCATATCTTGATAAGAATAGAAGATGCATGAGTTATACAATTTACTAGATGTTATATGATGTGGGGCAGTGGTCTGTTCAAACAACCTGGTCCTGGTCGAATACAGATCTGGAACCCTGGTGATCTGGTGGGCGATAGTTTCTGCCTGTAAGGGATGGAAGGAATTCGGCCATGCCTCCTGGTCACTGGCTCCTGTTTCAGTCCCAACCCCTCTACGACTCACCCCCTCCAAGGAGATGTGTGCTCTGTCACACAGACAATGCCCCAAGCTTCCAGCATTCTAGCTGGACCCTACCCCCAGTCATCTGACCACAGCCAAGTATGCCCCACCCCACAGACAGATAGCTCAGCCCTAGAATATAAGGGGTGGTTTGTCCCCTCCCCTCTCTCTTGCTCTCTTTTGCTCTCTTGCTTTCTTCCTCTCTTGCCCCCTCTCTCCTTCTTCTTTCTCTCTCCATGTGGTCATGGCCAGCCTCTTTTCTCCCTTTTCTATAATAATTATCTTACGATTATGCATTGCCTCCTTTTAACTAGATGCACGGTGATGACCGGACCCCAGTGTTTGCAGCCATGAGGCCAGACTGAGAACTCTCCTGCAGCAGTGCTGCCGCTTCTTTCCCCACCCCCTTCTCCCCTCATTCTCAGTTCCTCTGAGTTGACATCGACTGTGATGTACAGAGGCTGGGACTTACATCCCTGGCTTTTCAGGAGGCCAGGGACCCCTTGCAGCTGTCTCATTATCTCAGGCCCCAACCCCACCCCCCACCCCACCCCCGTGTGGCGCAGTGTGCAGGTAAACACCTATACCTGCGTTGCCCAGAGCAGGGAAACTCTGGCTGGGTATAGGTCATTCTACCCTCCCCCTTTTGTCCCCCGCCCACTCAATGCCCAGTGCCCAGAGCCCAGAGTGGCGGTCTCTGCAGCAGCACATGGTGACCAGCGCAACCGTGGCGGCAGGGCGAGGTCCCGGCCCCCGGGCGACTGTGGCTGCTCCCGACAATATATGATGTTACATTTATAATTACTACAAATGTGATTATTACTGGTAAAGGCGCATTAAACTTGAACTAGAAGTGAGAAAATATCAGATAAAACTAAGTCAATGGATCTCCTACAGGACAAAAAACTAGCATTTTCTAAACAATGTTAAGATCACAAGACACAAAAAGAACAAAGAGGCTAGATGAAGTCGTGAATTTTAAGGAAGTATCTTAACTGAATGCAAAGTAGGACAGTAAGATAACAGTAACAAAAGCAGCAAACGTCAACAAACCCAACTGAACTACTGGAAACTCAGTGAGTGAAATCCTGTAGCTACTCTGACTGGTGTTCACCTCACACCAGTCAGAGTGGCTAGGATAAAAAACTCAGGTGACAGCAGATGCTGGAGAGGTTG
>NW_022196897.1:8727233-8737466 GCF_008632895.1 Mastomys coucha
GCATATAAATAAAGAAAAAAAAAAAAAGAAATCCTGTAGCTAATCCACTAATACCCTATTAGTGGTAACTTCCTAGTTGTGTTCACTCTATCACAGTTATGTATACTTTTTAGAAGAAAGCACGGAATCCCCTTGAGTTGGAAACACAATGTGCAGTTCTAAGCCACTGGATGTGGGTCCTGGGAATCAAACTCAGGTTTTCCAGAACAGTAACTACTTTTAACTCGTGAGCCATCTCTCCAACATCAGAAATGAACATTTTCATGAATTTATTTTATTGTAATGTAAAACGTTGACAGAAAATGAAAAGAAAACCAAATCAGAATTATTAATAATCCCTTCTCAGTCTGAACAGCTCATGCTCGATCTTCCTTAAGTGCAATTAAGAGTAAGATTAGAAACAAGAAGGAGCAAAGCCACCTTGATGCACCAGGCTCCTTCCCTGAAAGGGCCATGAAGTTTACAAAGCTACTGACATAAAAATCTTACTTAGTGCCTTTAGAAGTACCAAGTAAATAATAAGGAATAATAACTGCATAAATGAGGAAAGCACTGGTGTTCACAACAACCAAGTGATGGAATTCACAAAAGGTCTGAAGCGAGAGCAGAGGATATTTAACTCTCATGATCTGAACACCTAAAAACTGCTCTACACTTGACCTTCAGAAGGTGACCTCAGTTTCTACCTCCTCCACCTCAGTGAGACTGCAGGAGAGTTTTGAGAAAAGGTGGTAGTTTAATGGCTTACCTCCTCTGTTTCCATTCTCTTCATCCTGCAAAATAAAACAAAACACATTGGAGCACAAACAGTCACCTCTTAGCTGAGCACAAATCATTAATATATAAATACCAACTAGAATCTTACTTGCAGCACTGTTGTCAGAGGGGTGGAACTTACACAAGAAAGAAAGGCTATGAGCGAAGTCGCCTGCAGGAAGGAGATCAGCAGCATCATGCTGAAATGCTGTCTATGTGAGTGTGGGGTTCCTAACTGCAGTATTCAGGTGGAGGCACCAAACAGTCGGTTCACTATTTACTGTACTGTATAGTGACCATCAAGGAGCTTTTATGGGCTATGACAGGTTGAAGAACTAACCACTGCATAGTTAAGTTCTTGTATTCAATTTGGAACTTCATCTGTTTGGTGTGTTTAGGTCCTTCTTCCATGCTGCCTATGTCTAGCTGAGAAATCAGGAAAGCAGCTTTAAAAAAAAAAAAAAAACTAGTATGAAAACAAATCAAGGTGAGTATTTGCTGAGGCTTGATCGAATCAAAGTGACCATGTACTGCAGAAATGAAAACGGAGCTTTGGCTGAAGGCTGGTAACTTATTACATAACTCTTGACCTTTATTTTGGCTGCCCAAATGTTATTTTTCTTCTTCTGGTTATAAGCTCAGTTCTGAGACTAATTAGTCGCCAGCTAACTGACATAATAGAGACATTGTTGCTATCAATCCTACACTTTTTTGGGGGGGGGGGGTTGAGACAGGGTTTTTCTCTGTGTAGCCCTGGCTGTCCTAGAACTCACTCTGTAGACCAGCTGGCCTCGAACTCAGAAATCCGCCTGCCTCTGCCTCCCAAGTCCTGGGATTAAAGACGTGTGCCACCGCTGCCCAGCTAATCATACACTTTCTAAAAACCATACAATACTAAACATGGTTTTAAACTCTTTGGTGGCTGGGGGTAGAGCTCGGCAGTACAGTTCTAACCTAGCAAGCGTCATGTGTAAGGCCCTAGATCTACTACTACTATTACTACTACTACTACACACAACACACACACACACACACACACACACACACACACACACACGGTCTTTGAGTGAATTAATAAAATTCACAATTAAAGTAAAAACACCCATGTATTTCCCAAGGAGAGCATATAAAAACCGAACCCTTTTTGCACGACTATCTGCACCAAACCACAGTAGTCCAGGCTGAGTGAGTATTACTGTCCTCAGGCCACATTCCCAATGTCTCTTGGGAGCAAAGCGCTGCTGTTGTATGACTAGTGACTTGCTCAAGGTCACAAAGCTATTAAAGCCAGAGCCCAAACTACAGGGAGTAGACTCAAACTCTGCAGACTCCACAAATGCTTTCTAATACAGATATATTTTTTAACCTGTACTGAGCAAATTATCTTATTTTTATTATTATTATTATTATTTTTATTTATATGAGTATACTGTAGCTGTCTTCAGACACATCAGAAGAGGGTATTGGATCCCATTACAGATGGTTGTGAGCCAAAATGTGGTTGTTGGGAATTGAACTCAGGACCTCTGAAAGTGCAGTCAGTGCTCTTAACTGCTGAGCCATCTCTCCAGCCCTAGTAAATTATTTTACAGATATCATATTATCTACATGTTCTTTGTGGTCTAAACTAAACAGACAAAACTTGCATAGTTCTAATGTGTATCTTGCAACTATGTAATATTATCTGAGCTTTTAAGATCAACAGATTCTTAAAATAGTTAAGATAGTAGCTGTACAGACATTTTAGGAAACCCAACTGGTAAATTTTAATTCCAATGGTAGTAATTATTCATAACCTTTAAAAAATATTCAGTGCCTTTAAAAGGTTATCCTACAAAACATTTTCCTGGAAAGAGGAGGCATTTAGGGAAAATGAAAATGAAGTGAAGCCCATGCCTTTAATTCCAGCTCTCTGGAGACAAAAGGCAAACAGATCTCTGTGAGTTTAAGGCCTGGCCTTAAAACTCACAGTAAGCCTACATCTCAAAAACTAAAAAGAAGAAGGATTCGACTGTGATCTGTAGATTCAACTAGATATTATCATTACATATCTTTATACACTAGCCAAGTTCAAATCCCTGGTCCACTGTGCTTATTCAGTTTTCATGTCTGTTGCATGAGGCTAGTAGCACTTCTCCCTACCACCGCTGTGGCCAGCATGCTCCCACTCAGAGTGGTGGTAAAGAGCAGTGGTTACATGTCAAGTGCAGCTAGAATCATCATACACTGCCCCTTTTCAGACAGGCATGCTCGCTACTGAAGTATATTCATACCGTCTAGTCTGATCTGCCATGTTTTAAAATTCTGGCTTACTGTAAGTCCTATGATACATGTCAAAGTTAGCAAATTTCTATTCTTATTAATTTTCTGTAACCAGCAGCGTATTTTAACCAACAATTTCCACGGTCTGCTCAGAGAATACAGAGTCTTTCTAAAAAGTAGGGAAAGTTACACATCACAAAGAAAGTTACACAAAGCATACAAGTTACTGAAAAACAGAGAAATTAAAGTTTTTGTTATGGGTTAAAAAATACATAAAAATGATTCAAATGCAAATATAACACTTATTTTAAGATAGAAAAGAGGAAAGGGGGAAGCTGAGAAGGAGAAGAGGCCCAGAAGAGATGGGAATTCTCTCACCTTATATGAAAACTGGATTGCAGACTCTGGGGGATAAACGATGAAATGTCGTAATGTGAAACCGAATCCTTGAGATGTTCTCTTCAGCATGACTGTTTTGGGACCTGGCCAGGAGAATGGCTCATCTTCAGACGGTGACAAAGGTTCACCTTGTTCCTTCCCATCTCTGTTTTTTGACACCTAAAGTACAAAGACATGTTAGCTACAGAACACAACATACTTCATTTAGAAAAAAAATACATGCAAACTGAATACCTGAATATAAACGTGAGCTTGATGGAGAGGACATATATCTCACCCAAACCAAAAAGCATGTGTGCATGTGTGCATGCGTGACACATGCACATATGTGCATGCAGTTGTGGGGAGACCAGAGGGTGTCTGGTGTTTTCTTCTACCATTCTCTGCCTTATGTCTGTGTGTGGCGTTTGGCTAGATTAGGCTGGCAGTCCCAGCAATGCTCTGAGTGACTCACTCACTGATGGTGGTGGTAGAAGCATACGTATGCAGAACCACTCCCAGCTTGTTAAGTGGGTCCTGGGATCCAAACTCTAGTCCTTACATTTAGCAAAGCACTCGGCCTCAGAGTCAGCTCTCTACCCAACCCCAACCCCACACTAAAACTATGAAAATAATTACACTGCAGAAAATCAACGAGCAAGAAACAATTCTTGGGCTGGTGAGATGGCTCAGTGGGTAAGAGCACTGACTGCTCTTCCAAAGGTCCTGAGTTCAAATCCCAGCAACCACATGGTGACTCACAGCCATCCATAATGAGATCTGATGCCCTCTTCTGGTGTGTCTGAAGACAGCTACAGTGCACTCACATATAATAATAAATAAATCTTTAAAAAAAAAAGAAACAATTCTTTAAAATGGCTAGCACAATAATTAAAACTAAAGATTTCATAAAAGGCATGAGAGATAATACCAAGTAAACCTCACACCGCACAAAGGGCAAAGAGGAGAAATGATGAGATAACAGTTCTCAGCAAGGAAGGAGACCAAGCTTTTTCAAACAGTGCAATGCAACAAATACTGGAAAATAACAGAAAGGGCCTGAGTTCGAAACCCAGATTCCATATCCACAGAGATCATAATCCTTCCAAGATTTCCATTTTTTGAGGTCTCCCGACCTCTGAGCTTCAGCCTTTGCCTGACCAACACTAAAAATCCTTTACAGGTTAAAACCAAAAACTTGCTCAGTACCTTACTCCCTTTTATACCCTAAGACTTAATTTTTACCCTATGCCTCTCTCCTACCCTAAGTCTTCAGGCTTCTCTAAGAGCAGCTACGATGTACTTCTTTACCTTTGACATTTCGAAACTTTTCAGTATCATCTGGTTCACCCAAGAAAAACAAGCACCGCCCACTTCAGGCTTTCGCCAGGACTTCACCAGGTCTACCCTTTCCAGAGGAACACAGGTGAACAGAAACAACAGCTAAGCTCATCAGTCCAAGATAACTAACCTAGAGTCTGTGCCTTTTGGTTGGAAAATTGAGGACAGTAATATTTAAAGTTATTACGGAAGAGTGAATGTGACATTGATAAGTGAAGTTGTTATTGAAATGTCAGCTAATTCTTGTCACCGTGTTGCTGTCGTTGGTGCTTTAGTCAAAAGTACATTAGTGTCTCATCCTAAATGGCTGTCATCCTCCTTCATTATCACTGGTAGCAAATGACCCCCTTTGGCTTTCACACTGAGAAAAGAACACTACAAAGAGAACTTAACCTCCCTCCATCTCCCTCCCACTCATAACATCCCCATGTTCTCCTGTTTTCTCTTCTACTGACAATGACTGAAGTGTCTGTTCTCTGAAGACCCTAGAGCTTTGTAAAGGCCCCATCTCCTACATTCTCTAGGACTTTTATCATGAAGACAAGCTAGATTCTGTCAAAGGCTTTTTTCTTCCTCTACTGAGATGATCACATGCTTTTTTTGTCTTTAAGTCCAGTTACGTAGTTTATGACATTTACTGACTTGCATGTAGTGAACCATCCCTACATTTCAGGAATAAAGCCAACTTGATCATAGTATGTACTCTGTGATGCATGTCTGCATTCTGTTGACAAGGTATTTTATTGAGCATTTTTGAGTCTATAGTCATCAGGGATATAGACCTGTGGTTTTATTTTTTTGTTGTGTGTTTACCTGGTTTGGGTATGACAGTAATATAAGCTTCGCAGAAGGGTTTTGGAAGTTCTGCTTTTATACTTTTTCATTTCTTCTTGCTCCTCCTCTTCCTCTTCTTCTTCCTCTTCCTCCTCCTCTTTTTTCTCTTCCTCCTCCTCCTCCTGCCCCCCCCCTTCTCTTCTTCAATAGATTGGCTGTAGATCTTCTTTGAAAATCTGGTAGAATTCTGCTCTGAATCTATCACATCTGTATCCTTTCTGTAGCTGGAAGGCTTTTTATTACTATTTCAATCTCCTCATTACTTAGGTGTCTGTTTAGGTTATTGACTTCTTGGTACAGTTTTGGTGATTTGGCTCGATCTAGAAACTCATCATTTCTTTCCAAGTTTTCCAGTTAATTGGGTACAGGTTTTTAAAATATTCCCTTAGGATAATCTCAATTTCTTTTGTATCTCATATGATGCTTCCTTACTCATTCCTGATACTATTAATTTGGGCCTTTCTTTCTTTTGATTAGTTGAGCCAAGAGTCTGTCAATCTTATTTATTGTCTCAGAGAACTAGCTCTTTGGTTGGTTGACTCTTTACATTATTTTCTTTGTTTGTATTTCATTGGTTTCTGAGCTGATTCTCATTATTTCTAGCCACTGACTAGATCTGGAGGTTTTGTTATGCTACGTTTTCATCTTTCATTAAGTTCCAGGAAATCTCTTATTTCTTTCTTTGACCCACTCATCATTCAGTAGTACGTTGTTTAATCTCCATGAGTAAGTGTGATTTGTTTGCTGTCATTTTTAAGTTTTATTGCATTGTGGTCATATAGGATACAATAGTTCTTTCTTTTTTTTTCTTTTTTTAAATTTATAATAAACATTTGTTTTATGTACTAGCATATGACTTCCGTGTGTTCCAGATCTATAGATCTGTTAAATCCATTTGACGTACAATGTCAATTAATCCTGATGCTTTTATTTATTTTGTTGTACATATGACCTGTCTATTAGAGAAAGTGGTGTATTAAAATCACCTACTATTAATAGAAAGATGTTAATCCTTTTCTTTAAATCCAGGAGTATTTTTTTCTTAATAAAACTGATTGTACCAGAGTTTGTTGTATATATGTTTAGGATAGTAATGTACCTGTTCCCTTGATTAGAATAGTGTTCCTTTTTAACTTCTTAGTTTTAGTTTGAAGTCTAGTCCATCAGATATTAGGATAGGAAGGCCTGTTTGCTGCCTACAATCACTTGCTCAAGAGAAACTCAGATTTTTTATGTCAATATAAAAATTTACACAGACTTGTTCACAGCAGCTTCATTTATTAGAAACTGAAAAATATCCCAAAGGTTTTAAAACAAAGCTGAACTTTGATACAGCAAATGAAATTAACTACTATGTAAGTATGTATTAATTACCCTAAATTAAAGAATCTAGTCTACTAGAGTACATACTTCATTTTTCCATTCATAAAAGACCTAAAACTTTTCTAAAAGGAAGCAGACATAGGACACTTTGATGGATAAAAAGAGAGAGAGAGAGAAAGAAAAGATGGGTGAGGGTCAAGTATATTCACTATCCTGGCCATGTAACATTGTCATATGGTATGATTACACAACTTAAAATATATGTAGTTGGTTACATGTCAACCATGCCTCAGGAAGAGACCTAAGCAGATGAGATGCAATAGAATGAATGCCATGAACTAAAAAAAAGCATGGTTGCTCTGGAGAAGAATGTGAAAGTGAAAGCAAGGCTGAAATCCAGAAGAGACATGAATTCCTTCAACAGCAGTGGTGATGTAATTAAGACCAATGGACAATCCCTAAGAGTTTATTAAAACACACTAATGTATATTCTTCATCATTTAAATTATCAAACATAGATGTACAAAGTAACTATCATTTAGCATTACAGAATAATAACCCAGTAACTTTTCCTACTCTTATTCCTTAAGAATACAAGATTCTACTGACTCTGCTTTGGCATTTTAATTTCTAGTTTAAGAGAAGGAGAGAAACACAAGGGAGAGGGAGAGAAACCCAAGGCAAAGACTGGTCAGTTAGTCCCAGCTTCCTTTTTTTATATGGGACAGGGTGCAGATTTGTAAGGGTTATGGTGAGGATCAAATGGCCAGTTTGGGAACGTGTTTATCATCCCCCTGCCTCCTCAGGAGTTCAGACAACAATTGGCAACTGTGATTCTCAATCTTGTCTGTTGCTCTTCAGTTCAAGTGCTTAACTGGCACAGTTAACTATTTACACTTCCAGGTTCCACAGCCCTTTAAAAAAAGAATTAGCTGGTCATCTAAGATCTGGCTCCTTCTTTTACTAATCTCTGACCACATTTTTTTTCCAGAGTTCTTATTTGCTTTGATGCCCTTTCCTAACTGCATTTGACACAAAAGCATGTCAAAATAGTGTGATTTATGAATGTCAAGAAAAATAAAATTGAAAAGAGAATTAGAGAAGATGCTGTATTACAGGACATTTTCAGAGAAAGGAACATCATCACTAAACACTGTTCCCACTGTCATGTCAGTGTGGCCTTGCAGGTGAATGAGCCATGGCCTCTTGTGATGCTAGTTTGCACCCCTAATGGCTAATGATAAAAAGCACCTCCTTAGCATATTTAGTTGCCCTACTATATGATTTTCACAAACAAAAGATCCTCTGAGCTTTACTGTAAGTGAACTCTTTTCATGTTAACACACAAGCACATGGAGGCCAAATCAAATGATTAGTGGATGGCTACACTCTGAGCAAGAATTAACACCAAGGTTTCTTTTGTTGTTGTTTTGGGTTTTTTCTTTTCTTTTTCTCTTCTTTCTTTTTCTTTCTTTTTTTGAGACAGGGTTTCTCTGTATAGCCCTGGCTGTCCTGGAATTCACTCTATAGACCAGGCTGACCTTGAACTCAGAAATCCTCCTGCCTCTGCCTCCCAAGTGCTAGGATTAAAGGCATGTGTCACCACTGCCTGGCAACACCAAGGTTTCTAAGATGGACAAGGTAATCCCAGTCCTCGGAGGTGGGAGAATAGTCTGATACAGGAAGACTGTATGAAGCCAACCTGAGATACACAGCAAGCCCATATCTCAAGAAACTTTCAAAACCAAAGGGCTCCCAATTCCAAGGCTAGGTTCTGTGTGTCTCATCTCTTCTATCTTGTAATCTGCATGTATTTCTCTTCTTAAGTATAGCCTAGCATCTTTTAAGATTTCACTTTCCTTTAAGATTCTAATTTTAACACTTAAAAACCGAACTGTGCATTGAATTCATGTCTCGAATATTCTTTTGATAGATTCATATTCCCAGATATATTCACGTTTTCAATCACACAGGAACCTCTCCTGAATCTTGGTTCCGTCCTTTAAGACTCTGGTCGTGTTACAGCATCTTTACTACTCTTTACACGAAAGAAAAGATATATATGGATGAGTACTTTCACTCTGGTTCTCCACAAACTGATCTTTTTCAGAGCACATAACTCAGTCCTTTTAATTTTTCCATCCACCCAGAATACATCCAAGCCCTTCTAGTCTCTGACCTTTCCCCTGTAGGAAAGAAGGGAAGGTTACATTTTCATTGGCCTGTTTACAAAGAGATAAAAAGAAACATACATGAGCCCAGCTTTCACTCCTACATACCCACAGAGCTTTTGATCTTCTGATTTAATAACAAGGGCCAACTGTGGGCTTTGAGTGAAGGAGACAACACTCAAGTGTGCTCCAGTTAGAAGGCTCCGGTGCACATCTCCCCAGCACAGCTCACTTCCCAGCCATGAGCACCCATTTACTACCTTAGTGAAGGAAGGCAAGCTGGGTAACAGAGATTAAATTCCTGTGGCCCAACGACTGCCACTCCATTCCCTTAAAAATTTTTATAACAAGGACATTTGATTGAACAATAGCTCAAAGCTAAGAGAAACCAAAGGAAAGGGTAACAAAATGCTCTAAAAATTAGATACAACAACTTGAGAAAGTAAAACAGGTGAGATAGATAGGAGTGTAAGGGTAACCACCGATCATAAATCAATAAAAGCAGTATTTTTTTAAAAGGGGAACTAGCATGACTAAAATAGTGGGAAAGTTCTAAAGGATTGTGGGGAACATTTTACACAAGTAAACCTGCCACCAATCACTGAAATGCACACCTATGGTGGGTGAAGATTACTGTATATAAATCACTGTGGTGACTGCTTAGGGTAAAGTGTTTGCCTGGAACATGGAAGGCTCTGGGATCAATGACAGGGTTGGAGAGAAGGAGAGGCAGGAATAAAGAGGGAAACAGGCTATCTCACGAGAGGCTGTAGGACAGACTGCTCATTACATAATAAGTAAAGGCATGTTTCCTTATGCACTTATTTGTGTTTAACATAATCAAGTCATCCTCCTTGTATATCCCAGAATGCAGTCTTGAGAAAACATTTTGCATCTTTTTGTCTTAAAAGGGTCCTCATAGAAATTCTATGATAGATCTACAGTCCTACTGGTAAAGACCTGTTCTCTTGTAACTCTTACCACAGGTCAAACATTGACTTAAAGAGTCTGTTTAAAGAGCCAGACCTTTTTCTTAGCCATCCAACATCTTTTGGTGATTTTATTGAGAAACACAAAACCATGGTGTTAGCATCCTACCTCTGGCTCTATTTAGGTTACGAGCTTTCCCAAAGTGACCTCTCCTCATCTCTCCCTTTGAACTCATGTA
>NW_022196897.1:8740798-8755362 GCF_008632895.1 Mastomys coucha
TTCCAATTAAACCTCTTACACATGAAACTGCCTGGGCTTGGTGTCTGCAGACGCTTCCTGCCGCGACTTAAAACCCATCACATGGTTTTCTTCTTATGTCTTTGAATTGTTAACTTTATGGTTGCAACTTTCATCTGGCATGATGTTGTTCTGTTGATGTTTCTAGGATATGACTGGCATAGGGAGACATGAACTCTGAGCTAGACTCTTTGATCTAATCCTTGATTTACAGCTGTAGACTGTGGTCACCAAGCTTCTTAAAGCATTTCTGCCTTGATTGATTTGCTCTGAGGATGATAAGTTACCACTAAATCAAAAACCTAATGCTTTCCACTATCTAAAAATTTCTGAGTATTTACAAGCTAGACAACAGAAGTAGAAAACACCATACTTTACATGATAAATCTCAGGAAACTAGAAATATTGCACTTTCAGACACTTGTGTGCAAGGTATACACACAGGGTTTTCACTAGGATCCATCCCATCCACCAAAAGGAGAAAGAAAGAAATCGAGTACATTCTGGCATAGGAGTTTTGGGTAAGGAATAGTCAACCTAAAAAAAATAACTACATCATAAAACTGTTTGTGTCATTATTATCTATCATTTCAAAGATATTTTTAATTTTTTTAAAAGCAGGATCACATGCAGTCTAAGCTGGCCTTAAATTTGCTCCCCCAACCCCATGACTCTAAACTGATCCTCTATCTCCCTCCCAAATACTGAGATAGCAGAAAAATATTATCATCTTTAAGTCCTGCGATGAGTTAAAAGTGTATATATAATACTTAAAATAGCACCTTAAAAGTAAACAAATTACTTTTATAAAATAAAATTATATATCTAACACAAAGATTATTTAAACTATTACTGTTTAGATACTAAGATCAAATGTAAAAAGATGATTTTTGTCTAAGAAACACAAAACCTGAATATCTAAAATTTTTTACTGAATATTTTTTCAGTGTTGGAGATTGAAACCAGTGCCTCCAACATGCTTGGTAAGTACTCTATCACTGAGTCAAGACTGCCACCAAAACTGTTTATATACTAAGTATGATAGAGAAATGGGTCTACAGTGCTTGAGTAATTTCTCAAAACTAGAAGCTAGTAAGCAATGAGCTCCTCTACTTTCTCTAATACACACCATCAGATGAAATAGAATAATAAGATGGTGTTGAATAATTAGATATTGCTTATCTCTAAACTAATTTCTCCAGAGTCATGCCAGAGAGATGATATGGAGATTTTTTTTTGGGGGGGGGGTCTATTAGTTTAGAGTCTAAGTTAGTTAGAAGACTCTTAAAATATAATCCGTATGTGTCAAGTGTGCTTGAAAGCATCTTGCTGGAAAATCCTTCTTTTAACTTAAATGTTTTGTTTGTTTGACAGTTTATATGGGTCAGAGGAGAAAGGAGTGTTTGAGAGTGAGAACAAGAGGAAGAGAGTGAGTCAGGCTGGACAGCCTTGGGTGTCATTCTTGAGATGCCATCCATTGTTTGAGACAGAGTCCTCTCTTGGGTCAGGAACTCACCCTGCAAGGCAGCCGGGAGAGCCCCCAGGGGTTCTGCTCTCTTGTCTCTGCTTTCCCCAGAGCGGGAGAATAAGTATGTCCCACGCTGTGCCTGCTTTCTTCCCAGTGTGGGGATCAAACTCCATATCTTCACCCTGGTTCTTTACCATTGAGCTCTCTCCAGCCTTCCAGACTTTTTGTCAATCCAGAAGAAAACAAGAGAGCAGCTTTGATACTAAGTATCTTGCTGTACCTACACATATTTTTCTAAACAGTGATTCTAGCTCACAGTACAGTTACTAGGACAAAGGAAATGAGCTCACAGCTTGGGGCTGGAACACTGGGGTAACTTCTGTCTGTAATAATGCAAATGAAACCCTTGAGCATCTGGATTTTCACTAACAGCTCAGGCTTTAGTTTACCATGTAGGCAGACATTCGCTTGCAGCACCTCTCTCACATCTCACCTCAGAGGCTGCCTCGCTGTGGTCCGGCATCTAAATTCTCTGTCCTTAAACTACCGCATGATTTGGGCAGTGCTGGCACTCTCAGACGGCCCTTCCATCCGAGCTTCTGCTTTTCAGGGTACCTAGTTCCTCAGCCCCTGCTCTTTCTCTCACTCTCCCAAGGTATGTTCCTGCTCCTTTTTTCTCTTGAAAAGTTTAGATCCAAACTTTTCAAAGATGGATTCCTAAATCCTCACTTTAATAATTCAAATTTATATGCTAACAAAAGTAACCAAAAATGCAGCAAGCTTGAGAGCATTCAGGAATGCTTCAAAAGCAGATTAGCTCTGACTGCGGGTACATGTTCAAAGTTATCTCTCCTCGGCTTTTAGACTTCTACACTTATTACCATGTCACAGAATCACAAGAGGTATCACCTCACACGTACTTCTCACAACCAACAGTGCCTCCTCAGACTATTTTCTGGGCGTACTCTCTGAGCTGTTTTATTAGTGGCAAGGACATATTCCAATTAGGCACTCGTATCTTCCTTGGTCCTCCTTGTGACAAACTACATATATATCTTCATGATAACAGGACAGTGTGACTTGCTTCCTAAAAGAGAAAGTAAGGCTGACCAGATGGTTCAGCAGGCAAAGTGTTTGCCACACAAGCACTATGACCTGAATTCCACCCAGGAAACCAGGTAAAGTAGTGGACAGAAAGAACCAACTTGACAAAATGGTCCTCTGACCTCCACACGCTTGTTTCCCTTCTCCCTGCATTCACAACACATAACGAAAAAATATGTATTTTTTTTAAAATAAAGTAAAATATAAAGTTTTCAAAATTATGCCTGGAACAAAAAATATCACTGTTCTCTGTCATTTGTATAACTTTTCTTATAGTTTAAAAGAATTCTTCTCTCTGCCAAATGCAAATGTATCTACAATATGTTTGCAGTCACTGCTTTACTATCCTCTGCCACTGCTTTCTCATTAAGGAAGGATGCAAGAACATAAGACTTAGGTGCTTACCACAAAGAAAGAGGTCTCCAGGGCATGGCTAGCCAGCAATGCCAATATTGTTCATTAATTTCTATTATATACAGTTCCACTGTAAAAAGCCTACATTGTTATTTATCCATTCTCTAGTAAATGGAAATAGTGTCTCCAGTTATTTTACTAGTAAAAACTTTAATGTTCCTTGGATATGGAAATACATTACACATGGTAATCATGGCATTTACACAGTATTTTATGAATTCTTTGAGGTACTTATACACGTTTAACAGTATTTATATCTTTTAAGTTAACTTAGATGATATAGAATATCTCTGTAGTGTAATACACAGTGAATTTGAAATATGTGAGCTAGGTTGTGGCCCCCACCAGCTACAACAATACGGTCTGTCTGCCATCTTCCACCCAGACAGGCACAAGACAAGGATGTCACCTCTCTTTGGACATGTGTGGGATTTGCTCAGAATTTTATTTAAAAAGCTAAGCAAACACCCCTTAGCACTGCATCAGAGGAAGTTGACATTGTTCACTCTTATGATAATGGTTTATAGCTTAAGCTTTTAACAAAAGAAAATTTTATAAGGTATGGTAAATAGGATAAGCACACCAAGGGGCTGTCTCCTAAAGAACTAAAGGCCCAAATTCTACTTACAAAGGACAAAGAGTTTCTTCTTGAAGATATGTTACTGCCATAAACATTTAAACATTAATCAAAATTAAACACCAGCATGTGGGAGGCCATAAGTTCAATGAACAGTTGCTACATTATTAGAACATTGCAAGACATTTATCACATTGGAAAAGAAAAGTTATTCTCATTGAGATGTATACTTCAGGTATTTTATTTTTTTTAAAAAGAAGGATTACACAACTTTGAAACAAAAATTTCAAGCTAAATGTAAAAAACAAAATTTTCTAGAAATTTTGGTTCTCAGTCCATGGGTATACAGACAGGTATTAGTAATTGGATTCTAGTGAACTTGGGGACAGAGAGAGAAGAGGAGGCAAAGGAGATGGATATAGGAATGTGGGAGTATCGGGGCTGGATATGACTAAGGTATGTTGTATACATGTACAAGATTTTCAAAAAAATAAATTCTTATCAGTTAGGGATAGGTTTATAATGATAATGACTTATTTAGTTGTTAAAGGAGTATCATCTAGAGTGAACAAATCTAATATATGTTTAAAACAGAAAAAAGAAAAAAAAACAATCTGGTAACACAGTTTTAGGCCTTCATTGACTTCTTCTTCAACAAATCCAGCTGTGGCACTAAATTAATAACCACTAGCTTTTCTGTTCAAGTGCTTTTCTTTTCCTACCTTTTGGCACACAAGTGACTTCCTAAAGGCAGAGAGAAGTCTGAAGATAAGAAGTAATCTACACTGTAAAGTTAAGCAAGAGCCAGCCACACTGGCATATGCCAGCATTGACACCACCCACAGCATTCCATCAGGGCAGACATCTACAACTTTCTACAATTTCCGTTGGCACAATCAGTTGTGCCAACTTTCAAAGCCTCACCAACTGCACTGAACATCTACAGTCCATCAACTTCAAACGTGATATCAAAATCTGTCACTGTAATTACTTCCATTCCATTACTTCTAATTTTCATAAGTATTTCCTAACCATAGATACAATAGTAGAATGATAACTGTTGTGTAACAGTTTCCTCCCAGATTGAAACATTGAATCCTACAGGGAAACTCTTTAGCCAGGAAGATAAACAACTCAAAATTGCTTCAGGAAGTTCCTGAAACTGACCAGATTCTTTAGGCTTGCCCTTGGCTAGAGGAAGCAAATAAAAGCTGAAAGTCTATCTCAGACTAAGCTACAAAGTTACAAAACTACAAAGAAGATTCTGATGGAAACTGAGCTGCCAAGAAGACCCAGAAAAGCTGAGCTACAATGCAGACTCTGGGAAGAGGTTTAGACCAGTCACTGGGAGAGGACACTCCAATCTGTTGGGCTGCTGGTAGGCTGTACAGTGCGTTCCAGGTTCCCAGCTTTTGTGAACCATCACCATACTGGGGTGGGCCCTCATGATGTCATACTTCCACCTACCCCAGTTCTTTGGATCTCTGAGTCATTTCTGCCCCTGTAAGTAACCCCTAACCCATACTCCTGTAACTCCAACAAAACTCACGGGTCCACCGAGCTAGACTTTGGTGGTATCCTGACTTTAGTCTGTCATGGGCTCCCTAACCAGGGTAAGTATTGTTTCTCCCCAGGAAAAGTTTGTCACACAAGTGAAGTTCAAACAACACCCCTGTTCCTATCTAACTACAACACTGCAATACATTATCCTCTCCATTGTGAAGTTAAGACTCTTCCTGAAATATCTTTCAATGAGATTTTCATACTAGAAAGGAAAAGACACCAAGAATGTCTGTAGTATCATTCTGTTAAGGATTTCTGAAGTTACCTCAGTATCTAAAGTCCAGTTAATCCTCTCATGAACAATGCTCTTCAAAAGCAAAGCTCTCCTGCTGTCCCCCACCCCCTTTCCTTGGTCCTAATACAATAACAAATTGAAGTTGAAGTCAGTAACATGTTCAGGGGCTAGGTATATGACTCAACAGTCAAGCATTTCCAGAAGTGGGTCAAGCCCAGCTACCTATCTCCATAATAATAAAGAAACAAACCAATGTTAGACAGCCACAACAAACGGTGATTATGACAGAACTACTAAAGTCATGAGAGTGAAACACTGTCAGGGTTAGGGAGATACCCAATGTATAATGCTAAAGAAAAGAAGACGTGAGCTTCTCTCTCCCTCCCCACCTACCTCCCTCTCATGCACCCAGGCCTTTACTATTTTACAGAACAATGTCAGAATTTTCTGTACAATAAACATGAATGCAGCCCTGGCACATTCACCTCAGGCTAGAATGGCATACACTATGTCCCACTAAGTTCCATCAGTTTTGAAATGTCTTTCTGGGTTACTTGAGTCATTTTTCTTTCCTCAGCACAAATTTCAACAGGAGAGTCCAACACTCCCACTTACCCAGTTCTTCACTGTAGGGCAGTGTAAGGCACTGCCAGCACACTGGAATTGCGTGTTTGTGCACGTATCCTTTAAGACACAGAGCCACTCCCTGGAGAGTCCCTGTCTTATTCTAGTGCCCCAAACAAAATCTTAACAGAAAGTCAAAAGACTGAATTAAATTTCTGTGATCAATTAAAGTTTATATAAAACATGGGTGATATAAAAGAAACCAACTACCTGAAGAATTTGTTTAGGAATTGCTCCATTTTACATATTTTGTAATTTTTTTATAATAAGAAGCACATATAGCATTATATTACATGAAAAAGACTGGGCTTGAGAAATACCACAACCTGTGAAGGTACCATGACAGTCAGCTACCCGAATCCAGGTCCCCAGAGCCATGATAGAAGAGAACAGACGCCTTCCTGAAAGTTATCTTCTGACTGCCACACATGTGCAGACACATGCACAGACATGAGTAAACTGGAATGACAAAGGACAATACCAGAAACCAAAAACTATAGATCTGTGCATGTATTTTGTGAAAGAAGTAACAGTAACAGATCCTGTAAAGGGGATGTTCTCACACTGTTCTTATTTTGTGATGAGAACAAAGAGTCTGCTGCTTCTCAAGCTGAGAAGTTGCATTTTCAGAATAAACAGTTACCTCTTTACCCTTTCTTTAGATCGACACAGATCATCAAATTAGAAGTCATGCTTAACTTTCACATCATCAAGCCGGGCAGTGGTGGTGCACGCCTTTAATCCCAGCGCTTTAATCCCAGGGCAGAGGCAGGCGGATTTCTGAGTTCAAGACTAGCCTGATCTACAGAGTGAGTTTCAGGACAGCCAGGGCTACACAGAGAAACTCTGCCTTGAAAAACCAAAAAAAACAAAAAAAGTTCATGTCATCCTAGTTACCCAAAAATAATGCAGTCCCCTCTCAGACATAGACAGAGAGACACATACGGGAAGGCATGGTAGGTCAGCCATCATGAAACATACCCATTTTACTTGAAGCATCACAGTGCTGTAGAACAAAGACTCATCTTCTTAAATGTTCACCAAAGTTTTCCAAAACATAAATCAATGCCAAGTTTAGTATTAAGGTTCAATATTATCAGCTGGTTGTGGTAGTGCATGCCTTTAGTCCTGGTCTATATTGTAAGTTCCAGGGTAGCCAAGGTTATATAAAGAGACCTTGTATTATCAACTTAACCTAACAATGGACTCACTAGTTAATATCATAAAGGTAATATATAATTTCACATAAACTTACAACAAAAGGAAACTTGGAGATGAAGTAAGCCAACTTGGTCATTTGGCATCTTAAAAACAAAACTCTGGTGAGATAACTCAGCAGGTGAAGGCGACTGCCCTACATGCCTGATGAGCTGGCTCCCTGGAGCCCACTATGGAAGGAGAAAACCAACACCCCAAGTTGTCCTCTGACCTTCACACACATACAACAGCAGCACATGCTGATATATAACACACATATACTCACTCTAATCATATATTTTAATTTAGAATGTATAACATTGAAACCTCCAGCAAATCACTAAACCCTTTGCAAATACTCGTGACCTGAAGTATATATACTAGGCCTGGCCAACTTCAATTGTGCAGACCAGAAGCCAGTACTGCTCAAAAGGTTAGATTAAGAAAAATAACAGGGGTTAGAGAGATGGCTCAGCAGTTAAGAACACTGAATGCTCTTCCAGAGGACCTAAGTTCAATTCCCAACAATCACATGGTGGCTCACAACCATCTGTAATGGGATCTAATGCCCTCTTCTGATGTGTCTGAAAACAGCTACAGTGTCTTTATATGTATATGCATATACATAAAAAAAATGATAAATTTACACCAGGCAGTGGTGGTGCTGGTGGTGCACGCCTTTAATCCCAGCACTTGAGAGGCCGAGGCAGGTAGACTTCTGAGTTCAAGGCCAGCCTGGTCTACAGAGTGAGTTCCAGGACAGTCAGGGCTATACAGAGAAACCCTGTCTTGAAAAATCAAAAAAACAAAAAAACAAAAAAACAAAAAAAAAAAAAAAAAAAAAAAAAAAAAAAAAAAAAAAAAAAAAAAAAAAAGAAAGAAAGAAAAAAAGAAAAATAACACATAGCACATGGTGATGTGGCTTTCATATGTGTAAAAAGATAGCTCAACGAGAGCAACCATTTACTTACCAACTGTTGCTTAAGGAACAAGGAACAACATTTCAGATGCCATGCTGCTCCCCTGCCTTGGTAATAATGGACTGAACCACTGAACCTATAAGCCAGCCACAATCAAATCAAATGTCCTTTATAAGAGTTGCCTTGGTCATGGTGTCTCTTCACAGCAGCAAAATCCAAACTAAGACAGTACATTCTCAACTCTAAATGGGAGAGAAGCAGGGAGTACAGAGAGCTTTGTAACCCTCGCTACTTACTTCCTTTGTCTGACTACTAGAGCCCCCAAATCTGTACACATTGTACACACTGAGGCCAGAGAGCCTTGATCATGGTCTCATAGCTAAATATACACCAGAGAGCTATGATCATGGTCTCATAGCTAAGTACACACCAGAGAGCCTCAATCGTGGTCTCATAGCTAAGTACACACTGAGGCAGGAGAGCCTTGATCATGGTCTCATAGCTAAGTAGCAGGGCAGCTGGGGCTATAGCTGAAGTTTCCAGTCTCCTGAATTAAACTCTCCCAGTAAACTGAGTTGATGAAAAACTCACCTCTTCAGAGAAAACTAAGTCAGAATTTTGTTTATATGTATTTTTTCATTTGAAAATATACACTTTAGAAGTTTTCTAACTTTTTTCTACTTAACAGACTATCTCAACAATATGAGGATATAGCTAGTTGATGACATACCATTTTCTTACAACTATTAGACACATAATAAATGTTCGCTAAAGATAAAAATAAGCAAAGGGGAAAATAGTTGAACTTATCTACCATTCCCTCTTGCCCTACTTTGTTTGCTGTTGCTATGATAAACACCATAACTAACACCCATGGAAACCCATCACTGTGGGAAGTCAGAGCAGGAGGCAGGAGCTGATGCAATGCACTGAGGAGCGCTGCTTACTGCCTTGCTCCCAGGGACATGCTCATCTAGCTTTCTTACAGAACCCAGGACCACCTGCCCAGTGGTGGCGCCACCCACAGTGGACAGGACCCTCCTATATCAATCATTAATCAAGAAAAAAAACCCTCATGACATGTCCACAAGCCAATGATGGAGACAGTTCCTCAACTGAGGTTACCTCTTCACAGG
Source organism: Mastomys coucha (assembly GCF_008632895.1). Classification (NCBI taxonomy): domain Eukaryota; kingdom Metazoa; phylum Chordata; class Mammalia; order Rodentia; family Muridae; genus Mastomys; species Mastomys coucha. The sequence goes on from NW_022196897.1 coordinate 8,750,055, forward strand.
TGACTCAAGTTGATGAAAAACTCACCTCTTTAGAGAAAACTAAGTCAGAATTTTGTTTGTATGTATACTCTCAGACATTTTTTCATTTGAAAATATACACTTTAGGAGTTTTCTAACTTTTTTCTACTTATGTCTCTTTCTATATGAGCATGCATGTCTATATTATTTTTAAAACTCTCTAGTATTTCATCACATGAATAAAACACTTTGTTCATTTAAACTTTTATATTAGGCATATATGCTGTTCGCTACCTTTTGTTGTTATTCTGCTTTGTGGCACAGAGTTCCTCTGTGTAGCTCTGGGCTATCCTAGAACTCACTCAGTAGACCAGACTAGCCTCAAATTCTGAAGCCTCCTGAGTGTTGAGATTAAAGGCATGCACCACCAAACTGGGCTACAGTCACTAATTTTTTTTTAAAGAATTTTTTTAAATTAGGTGTATGTGTGGGCAGTGGTGGCGCACGCCTTTAATCCCAGCACTTGGGAGGCAGAGGCAGGCAGATTTCTGAGTTTGAGGCCAGTCTGGTCTACAAAGTGAGTTCCAGGACAGCCAGGGCTACACAGAGAAACCCTGTCTCGAAAAACCAAAAAATAAAAAAATAAAAAAATAAAAATTAGGTGTGTGTGTGTGTCTGTCTGTCTGTCTGTCTGTCCGTGTGGCTTTCTATACACGTCAGTGCTGGTATGAATACAAGTGTCTCCATAGTCTAGAAAAAGGCATAGGATGGATCTTCTGGAACTGGAGTTACAGGTATTTTTTAGCTGCCTCAAAGGGTGCGAGAAACTGAACTTTGTTTCTCTGCAAGAACAGCAAGTAGTCTCTCAAGCTTGGCATTTTCATGCTTGTCCCAGTTACAAAGTAGTGTAGTACTACTACTACAAGAGAAAAACCAAGAGAATAAAACAGGGCAGATTTCACAGAATGGGCATCTTGTTAATATATTAACATTTTATTTGTTTTCCATTTCAAAGTTTCAAAGTGCTAAACGTAAAATAGAGAACAACAACAACAACAACAACAATGCATCCGCAGCAGGAAGCTGCTGGATTCAATCAGCATTAGGATTTATAAATGTGCTAAAAAGAAAATGGTTTTCATTGACTTAAGCACCTTAAATTCTTCTTAGACTCCTTTAATATAAATAACAAATCAGAACACTGCAGTTTCTCCACCTTTAAGACAAAAGTATGTGGTGTCATTGAAATTCAGAATACAATTCTCATTGACAGGAATGTCTTAACTCTAGGTAGCAGAAAACAAAACAAAACAAAATCCCCCAAGGGCTGGAAAGAGCACCAGATACACAAGGTTATCACTGAGGTTAGCAGCCTTTGGATTCACAGAGGAGATAATGCCCAAACCATAGGAGGATAGAACTGTTTTATAATCTGATTAGTCACAAGCACTGGGATGGGCCCTAACAGTGGAGTGGGTTGACCTTGGAGCAGTTAACTAGAAATGCAAGGGGAGATGCACCAAGGAGATGGTGCGCGCGCGCGCACACACACTACTTCACATGCACTCGCAACTTCAGGAGACATGCTGTGTATGATATGCATGCATGTATGATCACATGTGATAGAGGACTGAAATTGATGTCAGGTATCTTCATCAATTGCTCTGTACCAATTTGGCCTTCTCCAGTGTTCTGGGATTAGAGATGCCCCACCTGACTTTTTATGGGCTCTGAGGACCTAAGTCCTGGTTCTCGTGCTCGCATGACAAGTGCCTCATTCACTAAGACAATCTCCCAAGAATCCTGCTGTCCCATTTCCATTGTGGAAATACACAATTTCTCGATTCACTTTCAAAGGTATCATTTTGGGAACAAACTTACTAAAAATTCAGTGAAGTAAAAAACTCCAAGTGCAGAAAGTATTTCATGAAAAAGCTATAGTTAAATCCATGGGTCATGCTGCTTAATCAGAGCGAGTCTCCAAAACCAAACGCTGGACGGTTATTAGTGCTGATACGCTCTTCCTGCCAAGGTTTAGGAAATGCTGGACACAGGGCCCAGAGCACCTGTAAGGTGCATGTGCAGAGCCCTTACAGTTAGTTGTAAAAATGATCTGTGTTCAGGAGAGTAATCAACATAGTTAGGGATGGCCAGTCTGTGATATCACAGATCCTGAACACAAGGGAGTAAAGTCACAGAATGGATACAGAATATGGACATTTCTTGGTATATTTTTCTGATGAGATTATACAAGAGATTTTTTTCAAAATTGGGCTTAAATAACTAAAAGTTGTTTCTTCTTGTGAAAGAAGAACAAGAATCTTCTTATAAAGTAGTTTTTGGTTTTTTTGTTTTTGTTTTTATTTTTAGACAAGACCTTATATAATCCACGTTGGCTGGGAAAGACAATGACCTGAAACTCCTGATCAACCTGCTTTGCCTCTGGAGTGTTAGATGCCATGATCACACTTTAAGATGGTACAAAGGTAGACCCAGGCCTCAGCACGTTAGACTGGCATTCTACCAACTCACCTGCATCCCCAGCTAATCCTATTTTTTGAAAGTTGATTTTCATTCATGTGTGTGTGTGTGTGTGTGTGTGTGTGTAAACCAGAGCAAAACCCTGTGTGCACCTCTTTTGGAAGAGGGTATACTATTGATCTAGAAGTCATAAATCAGGCACGAATGGCTGGCCAATGAGCCTCAGAGGTCTGTCTATCCTTGCCTCACAGGACCAGGGTACAAGTGTGTACCACCACCACAATGTGAATACATTGGTTCTGGGGAATCAGAGTCAGGTCTTCATGCTTATGAAACAATTACTCTACCAAGTGACCCAGATCCCCAGCTTTTATTGATTTCTAACAATGCTAAGTCACACTTTGGATCTATTGTCTTGAAAACTCCAAAGTAAACACTGTTTGTATAGAAAAGTTGGTATTAAATAGTTATGTTTCATCCTTATACACTGCTGAACAAATACAAGACCTTATAATTTGTATTAACCTGTTTTGTTTATGTAAAGAGACTACTAAAAGTAAAAATTAGGTAACATTATCCCAACTATGAGTTTTTAACACTGTATTCAAAAAAATAAGGTAGTTTATTTTATTCTATAGAGTCTAGGCTGACGTGGATCTGACTTTGTTCTTGACTCAATCTCTTGAAAGTTAAAATCACAAGCATGCACCACCACACTTGGCTTTGACAAAATATTTTGACTGGCTACTATGGTTTGTGGTAAGATGAAACTTCATCTTATTCAGAAGAGTGAGTGTGCCAGACCTACAGATGCTTGCAAGGTGGCCTAGCGCCATGCTATTTGGATCTGAAGAATGTTTCCATCAAGTGTAACTAATGAGAGTGGCTTGCCTTGCCTAACTGTGGGGTGCAGACAGTACTCTGTTAGGCACATGTGTTCTTTCTATGATTCTAGAATTTTGGTATATTCTAAGCAAAAGGTGAATGGTTTGCAGTTAAAAAAAAAATCTCACTTTGAGTGGGTTTCTCTGGTGTACTTTACACAGACACTGTAACAGTCTGTTGCTGAAGCAACTAAGCACAGCCTGTGTGACTTCACCACGGGAGGGCTCTTGGAAGCCTGTGAGTGGTTTCCACTGACCTCTGTAACTCCTCCTTTGGGGATTTGCTTTGCGTCTCTTCATTGTGATTATCTACCAGAGCTGAAGACTACACATTCGGATTTGTGAGCTTCCTCACAAACCATGGGATATGGGAGGGATTTCCAGCACATTCACCATCTCTGCAATGGACTCTAATCAATCTCCCCACCTTCCAGCATTCCTGTCTATGTGCAAACCCCTCCCTTGAGTGTCGGCTGTACCCAGTGATTAGCTCCTGAAGAATGGAATTCCATATAAGTGATGGAATGTCACTTCCAAGGTTAGATTCCAAACACTGCCACCTTTGTCTTGCCTACAGTCTCTGCTTCTTCTCCCTTACATTTCTTTATGAAACAAGCTGCTGTGGAAAACTGAACTCTCTCTGGAAGGATCATGTGCCACAAAACACAAAATTGAAGATGCCTTCCACCCAGCAGCCGGCTTGTGAACTAAGGCCTGTGTGAGGGGAGGGAGGAGGAGCTAGAAAGATGGTTCTCCCTGTTCTTGCCAAGATCCAGGGTTTGGTTTCTAGAACCCACATGACAGCTCACAGCCATCCATAAGCCCTGTTCCAGGTAATCTGACAGACACTTTCTTCTGGCCTCTGTAGGCATGTGATTCATATATATACATGCAGACACATTAAAAATTAAAAATAAGTAAAATGAAATCACCACTTTTAACAAAGAAAAGAAAAAAATAACTACGGCTCTCAGCTTCATAGCCTCTGAAGTCAAGAACAGAGATGGGCCTGGGAGCAGATTTTTCCCCAGGAAAACCAAGCACTAGAGCCAAGCAAGAAGTACTAAGAAAGCATGCTTCTATCTCTACCCCACCAAGACACTGAGGTAATAATCGTTTTCCTAGTCACTGAGTTGGAGAGACTACTCAAGCAATAAGTAAGTGACAACCAAGCTCACATAGCATCTGTAAAGCTATGACAGGGGTCAGCAGACAGAAGAGGCAGTGAACCCTGAGAGATGAAATGAGCCCTAGGCCACCCCAGCTTATAGCACACAAAGTCTGTAAGACCTGGGCCCAGGGAGGAGGAATCCAGGCAGGAAAGACTAAGTTCACAGGACAGATGACTAAGTAACAGACCAGAAAGCCATGCAGATGCTCAGGGCAGGATTCTGCCTCATACAAAGCCCAAGGTCAACAAGCCAGGGTTAGTCTGCCTCAAGAAAGACCCTCTTAAAAGGATGGTGGCCAGTTCCTGGAGAGCACACAGGATTAGGAACAGAAGAGAGGGGGAAATCTAGTAAGTCATGGTGTGCCAAGTCAAATACTCAGAGCACTGCCCACTAACAGAGAATCCGCTCTGGACAGGAAGTCATCTGGCCCACCTAACACAGGCTAGAAACATAACCTAGTAGAAAGGGGAAGGGGCTTTTATTTCCCAAGAACTATAGACCCTTGCCAATCCTCACTGGCCTATAAGAAGTTAGCTGTGGAGTTATTGTAGGGATGGGAGAGGGAGATGGAGTCTCACATACACCACTGGGCAAGATCCAAGAAGCCTGGTCAAAATGAGATTTCATATTAAACAGACATGTCAGAAATGTTACAGACGATCATGATAGAAGGATCTAATGGCTCAGGAACTGGACATCCAAGACTAGGTCAAGGGGTAACAGAATCAGCAGAGGAGGCCAGGCGGTGGTGGCGCACGCCTTTAGTCCCAGCACTTGGGAGGCAGAGGCAGGCTGATTTCTGAGTTCGAGGCC
>NW_022196897.1:8755476-8779269 GCF_008632895.1 Mastomys coucha
AATCAGCAGAGGGGTCAGCAGATGCCTCATTACAATATAGCACCAGTCTGCCAAGATGCTAAGAGTACCATCTTCCTCTTCAGGGCATCAAGCACTAAGAATGAGATACAGCCTTGTGATAGAGCAACAGGAGGGAGGGTGGGGGGCTTGACCACAGAAACAACAGGGGCCCAATCAGAACAGTTCAAAGGCCTAGGCCAGAAATGATAGAAAAGAGGAATAAAACACAATGTTCCTGAATGACCCAACCTTAGCTTCCACCTGCTCCAAAGAGTGAGGGAAATGTCACAGGAGAGGCAAATCTCTAAGCTAAAGGAAAGTGTTGTGAAGGTGGCTGCAGGACCAATGTGGATGGGCGGACGGACTTATAACGTGGTCTGTGATGGAAGAGAAAGGAACGGCATGTGTGCAGCAAGGTGGACGAAGAGAGATCTGCTATCCTTTGTGTCCCGAGCCATCCTTTCTCCTCCCTGTTCTGATTACTGACTTAGTCCACAGCTCTGAATATGCTATTTCTTAAACATTCTGAATGCACCTTTATGGCTCCTATCTCAAGGCCTGATGAGTTATTGAGCCCAATTTTCTCCAACTGAGAGAAAATACATAATAAGACAAGCATGTAGTACATTTGTACAGAAATATTCTCAGGCCTTTGGCCAATAAGGTTATAGGTGCTGCATTTGCTTGAGTTTGCGTTAACTGCAGGAAAATCAAGCCCTTCGATCTTTAATGCACCAAGTGAAGTTCATTCCACATGAAGAACTTTCTACCCATTTTCTCAACTCAAGGCCATTAGGAAGTCACCTCATCAACTGCCACTTAACCATCAACCATGGTATAAAGCAGAATTAAGACATCATATCTCAAACATACAGCAGTATGTAAAGTGCATTTTATTTTGTTAGAATTAGAAATTAGAAGCCCTGGGAAGGACCAAATTAGTGGAACAGGTGGTGCACAGCTGCAGTCTCCACTCAGCTGAGCCTGGCACTCAGTGCACCCTGCTTTGCATGGTTCCAGCTGTGGAAACCTGGGCAAGTGACTAAACCTACCCCTGCATCAGGTTCCTCGTGTGCAAAAACAGGAATGTGACGGTTACACCATCACTATGGAGCTATCAGAAGTACTAAACAAGGTTAAATATTTAAAATTCCTGGGATCTATTTTTAATCACTCTGAAAATACTACACTAAAATTCCTTGTAGCAGCTTTCATCATTGTGCAGGCTTCCTATGACGGAGCAAATGAGCAAATCTTCGAGCTAATGGAGGATGGTCGCTTCTTCCTCCTCCTCCTGAGACCTAAGTCCTAAGAGCTTCAGTCCTCAGCCTCAGTTCTCAAGCACCGCTGGTTACACACAGCTGCTCAGTTTGGACTTAACAATGATGAAGAGACCTTTGTTCTTCTATTCCCATGTCCCCTGCAAGTCCGACCTGTGTTCATTCTATATCTGCCCACTGGCCTGTTGTTCCATGCCACCTCCAACTGATGTCACCTAGTCATATCCTTAACAGAGACATTTGTATGCAAGTGAGCATCAAACAGATTGAGCAGACAGAAGACTCCAGAAGCAAACCCACAGAGCTATAAACAGGTCTGCCCTGGAATTCAGGCTAAGGAGTACAGCCCATTTATAGTACTGTGCCCACTATGAAACAAAACCTTTAGGATTTTTGCCTAAAGTCTCTCTGGGACTCCTTAGCTGATTAAAACAGTAATAATTAAATACCTTCTGTGTTACTGAAATATCAACCATAAAACTAAAAGATTACTGGCTTTTTTGGAAAAGGATATTATACACATGCATACATAGATGCACACAACTTGTACGCAGACACACTTGAAAATATACAAAGAAGCAATTTAAATGCCCAAGAAATATAATTAAAATTATAGATTTTCTAGCTAGACTATTAAAAGCAACGCCCTGAGGACTAGAGAGATGGCCCAGCAGTTAAGAGTTCTTGTTGATCTTACAGAGGACCTAAATTTGGTTCCCAGCACCTACACAGGGCAGCTCTCAACCACTTTTAACTCCTGCTCCAGGGAAATCCCACATCCTCTCTTGGCCTCCATGAGTACCTGCACTCAACGTTTTTATACACACACACACACACAGAGTTGGTATTCTGTCTAAACTCCACCCCCACAGATACCTGGCAACAGCCAGGTAGGCCTGGCCCTACCAAAGGGGCTGCTCGGCCCTCCTCTCTCTTACCCTCTTACTCTCCTGCTCGGCCCTCCTCTCTCTTACCCTCTTACTCTCCTGCTTCTCTCTTGCCTCCTTGCTCCCCATTCCCTTCTGCACTCTTTCCATGTGGCAATGGCCAGCCTCCACTTATCTACCCTCTTCTCTCTGCCTTTCTCTGCCTCTGCTACTCTCTTAACTCCCTCCCCATGCCCTGAATAAACTCTATTCTATACTATACCGGTGTGTGTCTGGTCCCTCAGGGGGAAGGGATGCCTCGCCATGGGCCTGCTGGGGCACCCCCTTCCCCCATACCCCACCAGAACATATTCTTACAGCTCTTTCTCTTTTTATGATCACAACACACACACACATAAATTAAAAATATAAAACTGTTTTAATGGAGCCTTAAAAACTGGGGGGTGGGGGGAAAGTTCAAAACATGACTACAGTTTTTAAAGGCAATGAATTGCTCAAAAGTACTTAAAACACTGGCAGTATATATATCAAACATTAACAGGAGTGACAGCTGAATAACCAAAATAAAAACACTGGCAGTATATATACCAAACATTAATAGGAGTGACAGCTGAATAACCAAAATGTATAAATCAATTTTAACTTATATTTTTAATGTTTTACAAGTGACCATTCAACTTACATACAATTTAATTTATTTCTAACATGACTCATATATTATCTTTTTGCACCCTATATCAAGCTAGAATACATTAACAGTAACAATAAACAGTATGATATAACTAACGTGTGAGGCTCTGTAGTCAATGCTGAACTAAGCTCCCTTGCTTTAACCTTCACAGTGATCCCTGATACCCACACTATTAGAGGTGAGTGAGCGAAGGTAACAGCTTGTGGGCATCACAGAGCCAGCATCACCTCTGCCTTAGTGGCTTTGGACACTGAACTTGGCATTCCACTCCACCATCCTGCCTCCCTACAGAAGTGACATGTTCAGCAACTAACAGGACCTAGATCAGAATTCTCAGTGTGCCAGATCAGAATTTCACAACGGCCAGCATTCTGCCCTGTGGTGGCATTTCCTGAATCCCAGCATATCATTCCTTTGTCTCCAGTTTGTTTCCCTCTTTTCTCATCCAGCATTTCATTCACTCCATTTCCTCCCCGTCCTCCACACTTATCAATACCACATTCTTGGGTGAAGGTTAGTTTCAATGGTGAAGTCAAAGGAACCAAGAGCTATCCTAAGTCTACTATAAATCAGAAGTTGTACACAGGAAGCCTAGAGCCACATCTGCCCACCAGATGTGTTTGCTTCAGATCCTACTGTTTTGGTATTCTTTAATAAGTCATCAATGTTTAAAATATAAGACAAGTTCATGTGCAAATCATTGATGACTTATTAAAGAATACAATTGTAAAAGAAGGCCAACTCACAGCTTTTCCGAGGAGCTTAAGATTGTGTTAATAAGATAGCACTCGTTGCTGGGTTCAGTTTTCATCACTAACACAGTGGCTCACAACCATCCATGACTCCAGTTCTAGGGGACCCAATCCCCTCTTCTGATCTGGGCCAGCACCAGCTATGCATATTATATACATACACACATACAGGCAGTATCTGTCAACACCAGGTCCAGCACAGGAGCTGTCTCCTGTCGCCTAGAGCTTGCTCTCCTGTTGAAAACAGTCTCTAATCCCTGCCTCTATGCAGGTCTCTTAATTTTTTAATCTCAGGCTGGCCTTGGCTCCTGATCCTTCTGCCTCTGCATCTAAGTGCTGGGATTACAAACATGCCATCACAACCAACCAGTCTCCTTTCATACTTGAATTGCCTGGCCTCAGAGGTATTGCCTCCGTGACTTCCATTAAATATGTTTAAGTAATGGCATCAATGTCACTGAAGATGGTGTCCTGTGCCATTTTTACTTAAGCTATACTCTACAAGAGATGATACTAGCTAATGGCCTGCTGTCAGGTCAAAACCACAGGGAAGGCAACGCTGGCAACACCCAGGTCAAGGCACACACAAAGCACTACCAGCAGCTGCACCACCCCAAAGCATCTATGGCACAGTTAACACTCCTCTGGGGTTCACACCTCAAACAGAACAGTTTCCTGGTAAGGCTATGGGGCTTAGTGATAGCTACAGAGCATGTATATATAACACCTAGAGCTCAAGTTTCAGCTTTGCTGGGCTCCTGATATTATGAATTTTAAGTGCTAAGATAATTGCAGTATCTATCTTCTGTTAGTCTTTGAGTAGCCATGTACAACCCATATTTTTATGGTAATGTAAATGCATTAGGGAGAGTAACAGAAAGTGCAATGAGGAATCAATCTTAACCTGGAAGAAACAGACACTAAATGACCTTTTCTATCTTTAATTTCTCTGGTCTATTGTCCATGCTAAACTATGAAACTATTTTCTAGACCAATAAAAAAAAATAGGGTACACAGAAAAGAACTAAGATGCGAAGATCCTGCTTGCAACTAATATCAAGTCTTTCCGTCTAGGAAATTTGTGTCTGGTCTGTGCAAGAAGTGAGACATGGCTGGGGCGTGGCTGGGCTTTATGTATTAGAAAAGCCAAGCCATTAGGCTGAGCATGTACAACATGATTTACGACTTACTGAAGAGGTCTTTACCTGGTAACAGTGCTGATGGGATTGTACAGAGAAAGGCTTGCTTCTTAGAGAACATTCACAGACAGACAGCTATTCTAAAATATATGCCCAGCAAGTTTTCTGTACTACAAAACAATAGTTTTCATAAAAGCCCAGCTCGTCATATGAAAAGTTCAAAAAGGAACTTTATTCAGTACCACCATGAAAGAAATCCAGAACCATATTTATTGAAAAATAAAAAGCTTGCTTAAAGGCAGTTCATTCCTAACTCATGCTACCTTATTAACACAATCTTAAGCTCCTTGGAAAAGCTGTGAATTGGCCTTCTTTTACAATTGTATTGTTTCCTCATTTATTAGTTTTAAATTAAGTAATTCAGTCCCACTTCCCCTCCCCCACAGCCTAATGCTCCACAAACAGCATTGGCTGTGCTACTTCAGCTAACTGCAGTCTTTCAGAGTAAGTATCTCAGATCATAAGATTTACCATATGCTATGTTAAAAAAACGAATTAACCTAAAAGTAACAAAAGATGACTGTAACAAAAGGCAATGTTCTCACATCAAGCATTTTCTCTGCCCTACAGACTCAAATTAAAAAGCAAAACTATGTATCCATCAGACAAACCTGGCCATTCCATGCACAGTAGAGATTGCAGAGTAAACTCCAATTGTGGTTGATCATGCAGTCCAGCAGCCTGAACTGGGCCATGTCTGCCTAGAGCACAGCCTTCATCCTCTGACTCAGCTTTTGTCAGCAAGCAGCGCTCCCTCCGCAGTCAAGTGCTCAGAGGCTCTTCCCCTCCCTTTCCTGTCTGAGCAGCTTCAGGAGCGGGCCAAGCTGCATTACCCTCCCAAACACTAGGATACTGTTACATCATACAGCAGAGCCTGTCACACAGTAGTCTTAGTCGTATTTAGCATCACTTTGGTTGTTTAACGATTGTTGTTTTCTTTTTTGGGGGAATTATGAGCTGTCATTTACTTAGTCAATAAAAGCACAGCTTATGAAAGTGGTACAATAAACTAATCATACTATCTACATCCCACAGCAAACCAATTCCAACACAGGAATTGATGTCTTTACTCAGTCTAAAGCAGGCCAGAGCCCCCATCCTTCTAAATCTCTCTGCAGCACCTCACACTGCTAACACCCTTCCATCTCTCTCACCCGAGGTATAGCACCTCTCCACTTTGTGTAATATGTCTGTAACTCATTCCCTAGCAAGAGGCTAGGGAGGAGGTGAGAAAAGTGTGGCTCAGCTTCCTCAATGGCTGCTGCTAGAAGTGCAACGAGGAGCATACAGTTTAACCTTTGAACTCCAACTCACTCACTTGTAAAATGGGTAACACCTGCATGGGCCTTTTAGCATGAACAAGTACAACAAGATTAAAACAGAACACCCAATCATTCTTATTAATATTCCCAAGACTGGCCTCCCTTTTTATCTAAGTCAGAATTCTCTCCTTAACCCACTTTCTCCTTTCTTGCACTCTCCCTAGATGATGTCATCCTCCAGGCTCATGACTATGAATTACTCCCAACCCTCTCCAATGCCACCCTTTCTCCCAAGCTTCAATTTGCATGACTGAACGCTTGCTAAAGCATGGGTACCTAGACACCTAGCACTACGTGCCCCAAACAGGGCTCATTATCTTCCCTTTCCCAACCTGCCAGCCCCAGTAATCTCCTCATCTACATAACGACAAACAATTCAAGCCCTTGGTTACCAAAACAGAAACAGCCTCCTGAGCCCCTTCTCACTACCCAGCTACCAAGTCTGACATCTTGCTTTCTCTGTGGCCTCCTCCTAAATGAGACTCCCATTGGCTTCTCCCAGGTTGGTCTCTCCTCCATTCTGCCACTCCTCTGCAACCTTGCACCACAGGATTAACAAAAGAATATTTTAAACCAGTTACTCTTAGGACTACACAGGCTGTATCACTTCCTTCATTGCTTTCTATCAAAATACCATTTCTCAAAGTATGTTCCTACTTGCTCTATAGGACATGGGATGTGAGCTAGAACTGGGTTAAAACAATCACCATTTGGTCAAATAAGCTTGCTGCCAAACTACACCAACTCAGAAGTAAGATGATAAAATTCAAAAAAAAAAAAAAAAGAAACAAAATCCGAGGTAATCAGTGAGCTAGGGGAGGTACAAGAGAATATGGTGATACTGAAAATACAGAAGTTTCAATGGGCACACAACACAGTCCCTTAAGGAACCCAGAGACCATGTACAAGGAGTTAATTTATTGTGCATTCCTGAAATTAAAACATCTGAAACGGAAAGGGAGAGCCTCAGCATGGCCATCACTACGATGGTGACCCTGCAGCCTCTGTGGTGACTGGAATAAGCAATATCGCCGTGGCTCTTGGGTGTGAGCCTTGGTCTACTCTTGGTGGTGCCACTTAGGGAGGCTGTGAAGGCTGTGAGGTGGACTCTGGCTGGAAGAATGCACACTGTGAGAGGCTGTACCCATGCCCCACCCAGTCTGCTTTCTGCTTGGTGTTGTAAGGGAGAGAGAAAACCTCTCGGCTTCTGCTGTGGCCGTTGCTCCATACTTCTGCCACCATCATGGACTCCCCGCATAGAATGGAAACAGAAATAAATCCTTTCTTCCCTGTGTCGACTTTGTTTTGTTTTTTGTTTTCTTTCATTCATACATACGTACAGACAGACAGAGTTTCTCTGTATTTGGCTTTGTATTTGTATTTATGTTTGGCTGTCCAGTACAGAGTGGAAGGAACTCACTTTGTAGAACAGGCTGGTCTTGAACTCACAGAGATCCCCCTGCCTCTGCCTCCCTAGTGTCACTGCCGCCCAGCCCATAAGTCAACTCTGATCATGGTGTTTTACCACAGCAATGAAAAGTAACCAACAAAGTGCCTTTAGTAACTGAGGAAGAAAGAGTAAAGAACTTATAGAAATAAAATTAAGTGGCCATCTGATTTTTCCACAACAAACCTTTATGCCAAAAACCCAATCTGCAGCATCAGATTTAAGGTCTTTCCAGGCCAGCTGAGCAAGCTCAAGCTTTCACTGCAATATCCACAGACAAACTTCTGAGAACTACAGGGATTTTCTGTTCTAAAACAGAAACTATCAGAAAGCAAACCCTAGATGATCCAAATGACTAAAGCAGGTGTGCTGACTCACATCCTAGGGGGAGCATGACTCCCAGGCCAGCCTGGGCTAAACAGTAAACCACAGCCAGTGTTGGCTACGAAGAAGAACCCTGTGTCAAAACAAAACACTAAAGCAGCAAGGACGTGGGAAACTGGCGAACACATGACACTTAGGTATTTTAGAATCAACACTAAAAGAATGTTAAGGGAAGAAAGTGGAGCTGTGTGTGGTTCCTGACAGTTTGACTAAGCAGATTCAGTACAACTAAGAAAAAAGGAGGAGTAGGAGAGAAAGAGTAAGAACTTTGTACCTTCTCAGTAATTACACTCATTAGGCACTACTATTCTTTTTCTAGATTTCTTGTGTATGTTTTTTGGGATAAAATGAAATCCCTGGGGATCAAGAGAAACAGAATATAATACCAAAGACGTTAAACAAAAACTAACTCTGCCAGGTGTGGTGATGCATGCCTTTAATCCCAGCACACAAAACACAGAGGCAAGAGGATCTCTGTGAGTGGGGAGACCAACCTGGTCTACATGGGGAGTTTCAAGATAGTCAAGGCTACACAGACAGACCTTCTGAGGAGAACAATACCACCCTCCAAATCCTGAATTTGAAAGGAAAGAGTATTCTCATAGAGTATCATTGTTTAAAAAAAAATACAGCAAATGGGTGTATAATTTCATAACAATATTATAGCACTATCATTACCACTGTCCAACTGTAGACAATCATGAAGGATTCTAGGACATGCTTGTGGATCCTGGGTGAAGGATCTGAAAGACCTCTCAGTACCAATCTTCTCTGGGTGTGTGCGTATGTGAAAAGCCTCAAGGTCAACTCATTAGGAATGAGCATCTCCAACAGGGAAGTGAGGTCTTGAAATACTGTGTCCACTAAAGGGCACCAGGATGTCCTGAAACAGTGGTTTACTCTAGATCCTGGACTGTAATAGCACACACACACACAAAAAAAAGAACTAGAAAATAATACCAGAAAATAAGAAAAACATCGATGATAATCAGGTTTGTGTAACGGATTTAAGAGGAAATTAAAAAAGGAAAATCAAAGTACAGTAAGCTTTGAAGGACAGATCTGCTTACATCTACCAGTTAATGACGTATCAGCTGGCAGATGATACCTGCACACTCGCATTATCTCTAAGGTAATCAATACTTGAAAAAAAAGGAAAAAAGGCAAGAAAAGTCATAAATTATCAAGTGACTACTAGCTAGGTTTCCTTCCTAAAACATCAGTCGATGTGTATCTATAACTACATACTGACTATCCTAAATTCCAAACAGGCCTAAAAGTACTTTTAAAAAGTAAAAATACTTTTTAAAACATTGGTAGTAAAACCTGACCGGAGCTGACCAGACGCTCTAAGTCTGCGTACATCCCAGGAAGTGCGAATACTCACACAGGCCATAGACAGAGTGTGCAGCAGCGTCTACCACTTCTATGAAACTCTGAAACAGCTAAGGGTCTAGGTAAGGGGTCACAGCCTGTCCAGACAACACTAAAACAAAGCAATGGCAGCAGGAGTCTGAGGAAGAGAAAGAGGAGAGGCAAAAGGCAGAGAAGCTACCAAAGCAGGACCATCCACCTTGGGACCTGGGGTCAGTGACATCAGAAAAAGCAGTGGAATCCAAGTCAGGTTTGAATGAAGTGTGGGGGTTTATGTTCCTGACAGGACAGGAGAGAGGAAGAGCACAGTGACCATGAACAGACACAATGGATCTCAGGAGTGCCATGAGTTCAAGGAATTACAAGCTAGGACACGGCTGCACAGACAGAGGAGAGCCCTAAGGACCTTTAACCTTGCGGCAGGAAGTGAGTTTAGAGCAGGTTCGAAACATTGTTACCAATTTCCTACTCTAAGGAAATGAGGAAAATAAAACAATTATAAATCTGCATGACCTTGGCCACATTAGCCAAGCCCGCTGAGCCCCAGTTTGCACATCCTGCCAACGCAGACAGTCAGACATACCTGAGAGGTGTGAGGGTTAAATGCTGAGTGTGGAAATACTTCAGTGAGTACTAATGCCTCTCTTCAGCACTGTAAAAAGATCTAAAATGCTCTCTGTCTCATGGCAAATTTCTAGGAAACAGATATTACAAAGAACTAACCAGTACTCTGAGACTAAGCAAACACTATAGCTAGCGTCAACAACGTAAATGCCTACCGTACAGCAGGAAGGAGATATTAAACAGTTGTGAAACTGAAAACACATGCAATTACATACTGCATGCTAGAAAGCAGGCCAACTACGACTTTTCTATAAATGTGTACATTTATAGAAACAAAAAAAAAGTCATAAGCTATATGACCATTTAACAGCCCGTATGGCCATTTAGACCTTTTGTAAGACTTAATTCACTAGGGGCTAGAAAGACAGCTTATTGGTGAAGAGGGTTTCCCATTCTTCCAGAAGTCTGGAGTTTATGCATCCATAGTAGATAGTTTACAACTGTCTGTAACTCCAGCTTCAGAGGATCAACCACCTTCAACACCTGCACACACGTGACATACACTCAGAGAGACACACAATTCACATACATTTTTTAAAGTTCTTAGCAGAATGAGAATCTGCTCTTATAGTCTGTTTCTCTACCTACAGACAAAACAATCTAACTAGTATCACACCCTGCTAAGAGTTTAAGTACTGTGGCAGGCAAACTTGTAAAACTGTGCATAACTAATCAGGTTGAGATAAATTTGTTTTTATGACTAGGACTGTTCCCTTTACAGAAAAGCAAGATAAGCACCCACCCACAAGGCCCAGCAGATTCCAGGCCATAAACTAGCTGTGAAGGGAGAGGGGCAGAGACAAGGCTAGTAAACGAACAGAGCAAGACCAGAATTTGCTAAAATACTTAAAATGGAGACATCTCTGATTTCACTCACTGAAGAGGAAACTCTGAAAAGCACTACCACTAGTGTGACAGTTTCTCAGTCCTCAAAACGCACAACTTGTGAGGATGAGCAGATGACACAGGCTGGCTTACACGGAAGTCTACTTGCTTACTGCTAACTAGACCCTAGGTGGTTTTTAGAAGTCAAACATTGGATGCAGACTAGAGCAGAGATTCTTTGCATGGTACTCTCATGAGCCAAAACTAGGTCTGAGCTAGAACAGAACACAGCAAAGACTTGTTCAAACACTCTCACCTGCTCCTGCATCACCACTGGTAGAAGTGACAGTATACAATCTCATCTGGAAATTAATATATGTATTACTCTTTGCCATAATTTTTGTTTGTTCCGGACATTAGTCATTATCTCACACTTGCCTCTGTCCTGTTGTCCTCTCTACTTGCGACTGTCACCAGTTTTATTCTTTAAAGAAAACAGGAACTCAAACACTTATGTCCACAATAGCACTATTCACAGCCTAAGAAACCATAAACAAGCAAGTGTGTAAAAACTACGGTATGTTCCTACTGTTCCTAAGGCAGGATGCTGCTCACCATAAAAGGAGATGGAGTTCTAATGTATGCAGCGTGGGTGAAGCACAAAAGCACTGTGCTAAGTGAAGTAAGCCAGGAACAGACTAATGTTGTATGCCTGCGTGGATGGACCTAGGACAGAGGCCACCATGGGCTGGGGACAACAACATATTGACAGTATACAATGACGATTCGATGGGATGAAGAAGTCCTGGAAAGAAACACTGATACTTACACAAAATTATGAATATGCTTAATATACCAAGCTGTGCAGCAAGTTAAAATATACTAGCTCTTTCTAAAGCTGAACATCACTGTGTCCTAAGTGCTGCCTGCATATGTATGGGTAGAGGACAATCTATTGGAGCCTCTGAGGGGCTGCAACCCTGAAGAAAACTGACTCTTCCTTTCCCAACAGCCATCAATTGCCCAAAACTCCTCGACAGGGATAGGAGCTCACGAGCCCCTCCCCAGCCACACTGCACCTGAAGTTGGGAGGGAAAAGGAGTTGGGGGTAGGGAGGGTTGAGATGCACTGGAGAAGAATGAATGAATGATGCATTTGATCAAAACACATTATACACATGCATGAATATTAACTATGTTTAGAACTAAAAAATTACATCTTAAATTTTAAGAACCTGAACCACTAAAAAGCTCACAAGTATTGGACATAGCCAAAAACAAAATTTACAAAATAGACTTTTTCCTACAAAAACTCTAACACTGTACACAGCACTTAAACAGAATAGCTAGCAGATTAATTTCCATCTTTTACAAATTATATTCAGTTTATTTACTTATTTCCACCTCCAAAACAATCAAATGCCATACAAAATTAAGTCGCCTAACAGTGAAACTCCACTATCATTAATCTAATAAATAAATAAATGTATATGTTAGTTTTTTACAACTATACCACCTATAGCATAGGTAATTTTCAACTGTTGAACAGTTTCACTGTTTTTTTTAAATGACTGCAATTAAGGAAATAAAAAAATATTCCTCTCCCCCATCCACCCTCTGACTGTTCCACATCCCATACCCCCTCCACAACCATCTGTCTCCACGTGAATATCCCCACCCCCCACCCACCCGACCTCTAAACTCCCTGGGGCCTCCAGTCTCTTGAGTTAGGTGTAGCATCTCTGAATGAACACAGACTCGAAAGTCCTCTACTGTATGTGTGTTGGGGGCCTCATATCACCTGGTGTATGCTGCCTGTTTGGTGGTCCAGTGTTTGAGAGATCTCAAGAGTCCAGATTTATTGAGACTGCTGGTCCTCCTACAGTGTCACCCTCCTCCTCAGCTTCTCTCAAGCCTTCCCTAATTCAACAACAGGGGTCAGCTGCTTCTGTACACTGGTTGGGTGCCAATATCTGCATCTGATTCTTTCAGCTGCTTGTTGGGTCTTTCAGAGGGCTAAAAAAAATTTTTTTCAAAAAAGGTTTTTTTCTAGAGAGAGCCAATCTTGATAAATTTTGCCAAACTACTGGGATATGAGAAGCTGGTTGGTATGTAGAAAATACAAATCAAGTATAAGGCTTACCTTCAGTTTCTTGAGAGCCAAAACTCCAACAGATTTATCAGAGTCTATGTGAGTACATGCGAGGATGAGTGTATGCATGTGTAGGCTGACCTCGAATGGACAGGAATCAAGAAGACACTAGATATTGAGGCAGGATCTCTCCCTTGACTCCAGAGCTCCCTGACTGGGCTTAGCCAGCCTGCTCCCATGATCACAAGTGTCTGCTGCCTCCTAAGAACTGTGAATAAAGGTTCAGGCCACCATGCATATCCAGCATTTATACAAGTGTGTGCTGGGGGGGGAGGGGGGGAGGCTGTCCAAAACTTCATACTTGCATGGCAAGTGCTTTACTGACTGTGCCATCTCCCACCCTAGTATTTACTGCTTTAACTGAGTATATACAGTTACATGCAGCCCTTGAGCCCATAATTTATTTGATTTTCTAAGTCCATGCACCTCATACACACACACACACACACACACACACGATGCAAAGCATTCCTACAACCCCAGAAGTTTCCTGTGTGCCTGCTAGTGATGTCCTAGCACAAAAGCAAATTCTGTGTTCTATTACCATGTGATAGTTCTTCAATCATAATGTTGGGCCCTTCTGTCTGTCTGTCTGCTTCTGTTCAGGATAGTTTCATATCCATCCCCTCTGTTGCTGTCTAACCACACCACAATGATTTATCTACTTTCCTACTGATTGGTGACTTGCTTCCAGTTTGTTGTGAGCAAGTCTTTATGGACACTCCTGGGAGCATTTGTTTCATTTCCCTTGGGCCATTATCTAGGAATGGAAATTCTGGATCATACAGTGCATTTCCAATAAATAAGAAGAAGCTACCAAAGCTCTGGCCTAAGGGTGCTGTTTAAAGGGCAGCCAGCACTGTATCAGAGCTTGCTACTGCACAGCTTTGCCAGAATTTTATGTTGCCAAGCTTTTTTTCTTTCCAAATATATTTTGCTGAGGTGCAATTCACAGTACAAAATGTACCCATCATATGCACAACTGATCTCTGCAAGTTCACCTATACACATAACCACTACTACTACATAAAACCTGCGGGCCTCAGTGCCCTCATGTGACCACCAACAGTCTGCTCTCTGTCAGTAGAGATTATTTCTCCAGTTCTAGGATTTCCTAGAGTGGAACTGCACGTTATAAATACTCTTTCATTTCTGGCTTCTGTTACTTTCTGAGATGTGTCTGAAGCCGAAAAGTGTGTATCTTTAATCCCTGCACTCAGGAGGCAAAGGCAGGCAGATCTCCAAGTTTGAGGCCAGCCTAGTCTACAGAATGACTTCCACAAAGGTAGGGCTACCCAGAGAAACCTGTGTTGAAAAATCAAAAAAGGAAAAAGCAGATGCATCTGTGTGGTGGCAAGCATCAGTAGCTTATTTTAAGTGCAGAATAGTAGTCTACTATATAATACACTAAAATTTGCTTTTCAGTTCATCTGTCAGGAGACACATAGTCTGTTTCAAATTTGAAGATGTTATCTATTACAAATATAAACAGCTAAAAAGAGACATGGTACTGCATGTCTATAAATTCAGAATTTGGGAGACTGAGGCAGAAGAACTGTCTTAAATTCAAGGCTATGCGTAGCAAGCAGTAGGCTAGCTAAGGACTACTACTCAGCAAGACGCTGTCTCAAAATAACAAAATAATTAGCTTAAAAGGTGGGCTGCACAGTGAATGGACGCCTGACTTCCTGATGGTTGCCACAATGTTCTCCTCCATGGCTATGTCACCATGTTCTCTACAACGTATCAGAGCTCACCTGTTCCTTCCCCAACAATACTTGGTATTCTGACTTTCAGACAGAAGGTGGTACCCAACAAGTGAAATTTAAACATTTTATGGGTGCAAAGTTGCTAACATAAAATCCCTTATTTCTATAGGGTAGTAATGAATAATTGGAAAATGAAATTTAAAAGTAATAGCAATATTATTTTAACGCTTCAAAGCAGACCTAAATTAAGAAGTTCCCAAAATTGTTCTATCAGTCAACTGTGTATAGTTAAAAAATAATCACATCTGCAAATTTTATTGTGACAAAGAATAGCTAATGCTACAAACTAATGTGTTTCCCCCTAATTACTAATAATGATGACCATATGTGCACATGTTTTTCATTTATCTTGTCTTGTGGAGTTCAATTTTCACCCATTTTTAAAGCTAGGCTGACTTATCATTGAGTCCTGAGAGTTTTTTACATACTCTGGACACAATCCCACCATCCAATGCATATTTTTGCAAACCTCTCTTCATGTCTGGTTTAAGAAAACATGCCAGGGCTAGAGAGATGGCTCAGCGGTTAAGAGCACTGACTGCTCTTCCAGAGGTCCTGAGTTCAATTCCCAGCAACCACATGGTGGCTCACAACCATCTAAAATGGGATCTGATGCCCTCTTCTGGTGTGTCTGAAGACAGCAACAGTGTACTCATACATTAAATGAATAAATAAATCTTAAAAAAAAAAAGATGCCATTTGTTTATGGCATTTTACAAGAACAGAAGTCTACAGTTTTGGTAAAATAGATCACTATTTTCCTCTTCTACCTAATGCTATCTGTGCCATTTCCCAGAAACCTTTGCCAATTTTCCTGCTTTACTGAAGCTTCATAATCAGCTCTGGTATTCATATTAGTGATCAATATTGGAATAACTTTTCCGTGCAGTGAGACAAAAAAAAGAGAGGCTCTTTTTTTCTATCTGTACTTCCACTTGTTGAAAACACTATCCCCAACTCTTTATTCGATTTCATTCTTGCACACATGAGTAGTATATCAATTCTATACTGTCTTGATTTCCATGGCTTTTAGTCAATGTTGATACTGTAAGTCCTCCAACTTCATATTTTTCCAGTATAACTTTAGTAACTATTTGTCCTTTGCATTCCCAGATGTGTTTTAGAATCAGCTTATTTAGTTCTCTTAAAAAAATAAAAATTAAAAAAATTTTTAAAAAGCCAGGTGGCTTAGCACACAACTTTAGTCACAGTACTTCAGAAGTAGAAGCAAGTGGATCTTGGTGAGTTCAAGGCCAGCCTGGCCTACATAGTAAATTCTAGGACAGACAGGCCTAGTAGAGAAAAACTCTTTCTCAAAACTCAAGCAAACACCAGGAACAACGAAAAGCTTGCTAGAATTTTAACTGGAACTAAACTGAACCTAACAGCAGCTGTGGCTGACTCTCAGTTTAGTCTACTTCAGACATTAAAATGATGCTTACTTTTGAGTCTCATTTTTTAGCTATTGCCAGCATACAGAAACAGTCTCCTGCATAGTCACTCTGCATCCCCAAGTCTGACATTTTAATGAAGTAGCTAGAGGGTGTTTGAAAGTACAACCCTTATGGTTTTCAATGTGCATTCTGAGGCGTGATTATTCCTCTTTTCTTCTTTCTTTTCATTCCTCTGTAGACTTAAAGACACTACAGTACGACCCTGAATGTCAGTAGCGATCATCAACGTATGACAGCTGTTTTTCCTGTAGATGTTCTTAAGAGTCAGCAAACTTCATTATATTCCCAGTTTTTGACTTATATTGATTGTGTCAAATATTTTGCATCTACTGAGATGATCATATGAACTCTCCCATTTCATTACTAATTTATTTTTGACAATAAGCTTTCACTTCTAGAATAACTCCAACTTACTTCTGGCACATTGCCCTTCTCACTGGATCTGATTTGCTGATATATTCATAGGACTTTAAACATTACAGCTCATAATACAAATTTTTTTCTATCTTTTTAATCTGGACAAGCTTACATTGGACTCACAAAATGGTGATTAGAAAAGTTTTCTCTGCCTCTATTTATTTTTTTGAGTTTGTATAGAACTGATTTATAGAATTTTTTTCTTAAACATGTGGCTATATATATACATGTATATATTATATACATATGTACACAGACATATATATATGTAGTATATATATGTGATAATATATACAACTATATCAAGGTTAAAATGGGTTTAGAATATTCTGTTTGGAGAAATTTATAATTTTACATGCAATTACTTTAACACATGGCACTATTAAGATATTTTAATTTCTCCTTGTGTCCATTTCAGTAATTTGTCCCTCTTAAGGAACTTGACAATTTCATTTGCCAAGTTCATTGGCATAAATTAATTCATGAAATTCCCTTTTTATAATCTGTGTAGGCTCTGAACATCAACCAATTGTTTTACTTATAATATTGGTCGTCTACCTTCTCACTTAGTTTACAAAAATTATTTCTAAAATCAAATCCTATTAAGAGACTTAAGACTTCAATTTAGTCTGCAGTCAATTAAGAGCCAGTTAGAAGCCACACCATTTTCCTGTCCATGATCACACATACTTTCCAATCCCTTTGTTTGGAGGAATCACTGAGCTCTGAATGGACACATATATTGTAGACCTCTTAAATAACTGTCTACCTGCTTCTAGAAATATCAGTTAATCACCTGGAAAGAGGAACTGTAAATAAAAAAAAATATCCAAGGGGAAAAAAAAGAAGTTTCAGTTAATCCAAACACATCATTTGAATAATCTTAAAAGCCAAAGTTAAATATAATGATTACTGCCATCAAAAGCCATAAAGACCGGCAGCAGCAATCAAAGACCAAACAGAGACACATGATTCTCAGGCTTTCCCTGAGCCACAAGAGACTGTATTCCTCCATGCCTAGCGAGGCACATGTCTGGTAGCCACAAACTATGGTTTTGTTGATACCATCACCTGAGATAGTCTGACTCACATATCTCAAAGAAGACTCTCATTAAGCTTACAACTTCATTTTGCCTGTCTTCATTCTGTCTTAGTTTAAATCACTGAACACTTGGTTCCATACCTGGTATTCTAGGCTGCAAATCCTTAAGAGTCACAAATGGTACAGCTAAAACATTCACACTTAGGAACTATGTGGGCATCTCAGAACTAAAACCTTTTCAGAAACTATCCTGAGGTCTCTTTTTAAACAACTTCATTTGAAAGTCAACCAGAAAAGCTAGGGTTTTCTATTAATTCTCAGCAACAAGAGCAATTTGTTCACTACTTCCATCCATCCATCAATATATTCATACCTGCTTTTTATTGTCTCTTGGCAAACAGAGCTGCTGAAAGACTGAGTCTAAGCTAAACTTTGCTTCCGAGAAGAACGGCATCCTCCTAGATGCAATCACAGTCAAAGACATCAATTTCTCAAAAGCTCTTAATCCTTAAACATGCTCTCCACGGCTTTCCTTTGAGATGCCTATCAACCCTGATTACATTTTCTTCATTTGTAAACTGGTCTCACTCTGCCAGATCCTCTTTGTCAGTTGCTGGGTGCCTTCTCTCCGCATTCACTGTTTTCAGAAACCACACTTCTTTTTCAGGATTGCAACTGGACACTGCAATTAGTTTGCATTGTGTGTGCATCATATTATCATATGCTGGCCACTATGAATCAGACTGAAAGACCACAACAATTCACAGGACAGAATCAGAAGAGCTGATGGCAGTAAATGAGGACAGATTTATAGGGGAAATTATCTCACTAATGAACTGAATGAATAATTTCATTATTGAAGATTTATGTTGCAATGATTTCTGTCACTCACAATGTACACTCACATACAGAGGAAAGTATTTGTATGTGTGTGTCTGTGTATCTGTGTGTGTGCATGATGTGTGCGCATGCATGATGTGTGTGCATGCATGGTGTGTGTGCATATATATTCTTTCACTGCAACTTTTTCTGTTCTTGCTAAAAAAAATAGTAAAAACAACTGATTACGGCAGCCAGTCCCACAACATCCAGAGGAAGCTCCACTCCCAGGTGCACTAACACTCTCAGGATCACAAGTGAGGAGGACACAACATCTGTCCCAACACCAGGAGTAACTGGGACCAGCTGGACCAGGAACACAGGAACTCTGTCAGCAGAGTGGCTCCAGTTCCTCTGGTCTCTCTGGGCTGGTGACCTGAGCAGACCTTGGGCCCAGGCTCCACAGCCAGTCCCACAATACCCAGAGGAAGCTGCTGTACCCCCAGGTGCTCTAACAAGCCCAAGGTCACAGGATCCGAGAATCAGAGGATCACAGAGACAGCTTGACTCTAAGGAGTTCTGACACATCCAGGATCACAGGAAGGACAGGCTCCAGTCAGATTTAGCAAGGGCAGGTATAGCACTAGAGATAACCAGATGGCAGGGGGCAAGCTTAAGAAAATAAACAACACAAACCAAGGTTACTTGGCATCATCAGAACCCAATTTTCCCACCATAGCAAGTCCTGGACACACCATCACACCGGAAAAGCAAGATTCAGATCTAAAATCACTTCTCATGATGATGATACAGGACTTTAAGAAAGACATAAATAGCACCCTCAATGAAATACAGGAGAACACAGGTAAACAGCTAGAAGCTCTTAAAGAGGAAACACAGAAATCCCTTAAGAACTACAGGAAAACACAATCAAACAGGTGAAGGAAATGAGCAAAACCATCCAGAATCTAAAAATGGAAATAGAAACAATAAAGAAATCAGAAAGAGAGATAACCCTGGAGATACAAAACCTAGGAAAGAAATCAGGGGTCATAGATACAATCATCACCAACAGAATAAAAGAGATAGAAGAGAAAATCTCAAGGGCAGAAGATACCATAGAAAACATTGACACAACAGTCAAAGAAAATGCAAAAAGCAAAAAGCTCCTAACCCAAAACATCCAGGAAATCCAGGACGCAATGAGAAGACCAAACCTAAGGATAATAGGTATAGAAGAGAGTGAAGACTCCCAAGGTATTGGGCCAGTAAATATCTTCAACAAAATTCTAGAAGAAAACTTCCCTAACCTAAAGAAAGAGATGCCCATGAACATACAAGAAGCCTACAGAACTCCAAATAGACTGAACCAGAAAAGAAATTCCTCCTGTCACATAATAATCAAAACACCAAATGCACTAAACAAAGAAAGAATTTTAAAAGCAGTAAGGGAAAAAAGGTCAGGTAACATATAAAGGCAGGCCTATCAGAATTACACCACACTTCTCACCAGAGACTATGAAAGCTAGAAGATCCTGGGCAGATGTCATACAGACCATAAGAGAGCACAAATGCCAGCCCAGACTACTATATCCAGCAAAACTCTCAATTACCATAGATGGAGAAAACAAGATATTCCATGACAAAACAAAATTTACACAATATCTTTCCACAAATCCAGCCCTACAAAGGATAATAGATGGAAAACATCAACATAAGGAGAAAAACTATACCCTAGAAGAAGCAAGAAAGTAATCTTTCAACAAATCCACACAAATCTAATTCCACCTCTTACAACAAAAACAGGAAGTGACAATTACCTTTTCTTAATATCTTAATATGAAAATTAATGTTACCAACATGTCCTAATTGATTAAAATCCAAAAATATGAGGAATTTGAAATTTGTTGATTGTCATCCAATAGTCTCTCTAATTTGGTAATTGGACAAATAGGTCCAATATTGTACAATTTATATACACTTTCAGCTTGTTTGTTTGTGACAGTGTCTTGCTGTGTACAACATAAGGGTCTTGAAATCTTGATTCTCCTATCTCAGCATCTCTATTAGTAGTATTGTTTATTTCGTGTTTTTACACTATACTATGGTTTTCAGAACAGCTTACATATTTCAAATGTATTTATACAGCCAAAAGAAATGTAGACAATTAACTTGGGAGGTGGCTTGTAGGAAAGAGAACAACAAAGAGTGAGACTGAATACTTTGCTTGATATTTGTAACTCTTGTATCAAGTTTGAAGAAGAGCACTTTAAAAGTTGCTCTTTCTCTGAGATGAATGCTTTTCCAAATTATCACAGATAAAGAACCAGATTCTTACCTGCACCTAATGTCTGTGCCACCCTCCAAGCAGAACCATTGTTCATTGAAACAGTTGGTGAATGACTTTATGGATAGACCATCTTAATACACACACCATTTCTTAAATGAATGTAACCTGTTCTCTGTGGGCTAAGAATGAAGTCACTCACTCAAGTCAAATAGTTTTGACCATATCAGGAAGTCTGTATCCAAAAACTGTGCCTACAATTCATTCCTCGGCACAGCAGAACTTTCAACTCTCAGCTTAGCTATGATGGAGGTAAAATCCTTTGGTATTGTGAGGGTCATTGAAGTACAGCCTTATTACAATGAAATCCAATGTCTAAAAATTGTTCTTCTTTTGGGCTTGTACCACAGTAAGAGCCAAGATTTTAAACTCTACTAAATACAAAACAAACAAACAAAAAGACTTTATATATTTATGTTCATTTAAGAAAATACTAGTAGTGATGTATTATTTTGAAATATACAGTTAAAATGTTCGGAGTTATTTAAAATTTATATTGAGAAAAACGTATATATTTTCAGTATTGCTGTATACAAGCATCTACATAAGACTGTTAAATTGATTGCTGTCTTATATCAAACAATTTTTATAATACTCATTTTATTGTTATAATATTTTATAAATTTTTAAGGAATATGACAAAAAAGATAAAGGTATTAAAGTGGGGTCTCTGGGAGGAGTTGGAGTACAAAAGGGAAACAAGAATGTGATTTAATTCTATTTACTTAAAATATGTTTTTTTAAGTGTTAACAAATTCAGATAAATTAAAATCATGTAACTTTTCTCATAATGCAATAAAAGTTAAAAAAACTGATTACAAATTATTCTAGCAAGAGTTTCTTCAAATACAGCTTCTACAAATGAAACTAAATAAATTACTTTTAAATAAAACTGAAAGTAACAGCTGTAGCTGCAATAAGCCAAAAAGCAGAATTCTATCACTTTAAAATGTTTAACTTTTGGTTAGGGACAGCAGATATTTTTCAAAAATATACTATCGCTCATGGGTACTGGATTTTAAAGTGTGTTTTGTTTTGCTGCCTTGAATCCGAGTTCTACTTATGTTTCAGCTTCCAAACCAGCTAAAGCTAGAGATATGGTGTGCACCACCATGCCTGGCTCTCCTGATGCAGAATTCCCTGCATCTGAAAAGATGCCACTTCAGTAGAGTATCATGAACATATGCCTGACTGCAGCACAAGATGGCCACCATCTCCGTCTTGAATAGTAACTCAGTTTATGGACACTTAAAACTTCTTGGTGCCGGGCCGGGCAGTGGTGGTGCACCCCTTTAATCCCAGGACATGGGAGGCAGAGGCAGGTAGATTTCTGAGTTCGAGGCCAGCCTGGTCTATAAAGTGAGTTCAAGGACAGCCAGGGCTACACAGAGAAACCCTGTCTCGAAAAACCAAAAAAAAAAAAAAAAAAAGAGTCAATGGTCCTGTATGACTTCCAGAGTTCCCAATCATTAGACTAGAAATTTGGGAGTTTAAAAAGTTACTCAAATGACCCCAACTTCTTGTCTGACTGAAGATCCTGCCCAGGCAGGGGTCACCACTAGAACACTTCTGAAGGTCCTTCCACTTCTGCTGAAAAACAACTAACTTGAATAGGCCCATCTACCTGAGACCACCTAGTTCTACCTTCACAGACAGAGAAAGCAAATCTTCTGTCAGTTCTACATTACAACTGAAATTCCCTTCGGCCTATACTCTTCTTTAGGTTTCTTATCCTCCATATATAATATGGATACAATCCATTCATAAAACTTATGAGCAAAGATGTGCCTGTGATATATTATGAAATAATTTTTAAATATACAGCACAAATATGAAATTTTAAAAAATGAAATAGCAGGCTGGCAAGATGGCTCAGCGAGTAACAGCACTGACTGCTCTTCTGAGTTCAGATCCTAGCAACCACACGATGGCTCACAACCACCAGTAAGATCTGACCCCCTCTTTTGGTGCATCTAAAGACAGCAACAGTGTCTGGGGCTGGTGAGGTGGCTCTGAGGTTAAGAGGACTGGCTGCTCTTCCAGAGTTTAATTCCCAGCAACCACATGGTGGCTCACAACCATCTATAGGGGGAACTGATGCCCCCTTCAGGCAGGCAGATGTATATATAGCAGAGCACTCATACATTAAATAAATAAATAAATAAATAAATAAATAAATTTACATTTAAAAGGTTCAATGTTTTTTAAAAAAACACAGCAACAGTGTACTTATTTACAATAATAAATAAATCTTTTAAGCTGGAGTGAGCAGGGACTGAGTGAATGGGGCCGATTGGAAAGAGCAGAAGTCCTGAATTCAATTCCCAACAACCACATGAAGGCTCACAACCATCTGTACACAGCTACAGTGTACTCATATACATAAAATAAATAAGTAAATCTTAAGATAAAAAACAAGATAGCAAAAAAAATTTTTTCTGGGGCTGGAGAGATGGCTAGGTGGTTAACAGCAGTGATTGCTCTTCCTGAGGTCCCAGCAACCACATGGTGGCTACGACTGTAATGGGATCTGATGTCCTCTTCTGGTGTGTCTGAAGAGAGTGACAATGTACTCACATATATAAAATTAATAAGTTATTTTTAAAAATGTCTAATCACGATCCACTACACTTCACTACACCAATGTTCTGGCCCATGCACCATACTGGCAACTGTCCTGCAGGACAGCACCAGCACTGTGGGACTTCGTGGAAGATGGCAGGTCTCAAAGAAGTCCACTACTTCCATGTTTGATTTCTGCCTTTGTTTCCTTACTCCAGGAGGAGGACTAGGGACATGAGCTCAGCTCCTAACTTTAGCAGTCCTCACCAGAATCTGCAAGTGTGCACTAGGCACAACTCTGACCTTTTTATTTTCCTGTCTTTGTTCTTGTTCTTCTCTGTTTCAAACCTGTTGAGAAACACGAATGAATGAATGAATGATGACTGAAGTAAAAAGCAATTTCCTAAAAGCTTTTTGTTTTTTAGTTTTTTGTTTTTTTTTTTTTTT
>NW_022196897.1:8779438-8779962 GCF_008632895.1 Mastomys coucha
AAAAAAAAAAAAAAAAAAAAAGTCTGACTTTAAAATGAGTGCCCCAAGCATTTCCTTCCCTCACCTCATATACTGATCCCTATTATTTCCAGAATCCAATATTCAGAGCCTAGAAAAGAAAGTTCTTTTCCATACAAACCCCAATATATCAGAAGACATCAGCATACCTTACCTGAAGCCCAAGATCATACTAGTCCCACGAGATCCAGAAGCAACTGCCAGATATTAACCCCATCTGATATCTAATAATCACTATGCTATTAAGAATTTAAGTCCTCTGGGCTGGAGAGATGGCTCAGTAGTTAAGAGCACTCACCACTCACTGCCCTTCCAAAGGTCCTGAATTCAATTCCTAGCACTCACATGACAGCTCAATTGTCTGATGCTGTCTACTGCTGTGCAAATATACATGCAGACAAAGTAGTCATATACATTAAATATATAAATAAATAAGTCTTTTTTAAGAACAAAATTTTAGTCCTAAGTCCTTGTAAACTATGTTAAGGATAAATGCAGTGGAAAGA
>NW_022196897.1:8779972-8800514 GCF_008632895.1 Mastomys coucha
AAAAAAAAAAAAAAAAAAAAACAAGGAAAGCAAGAGACTTGCTCACTGGGTTATAAGAAGGACAGAGCATACCTGGCACACTGCTCACAGCTACACCAGATGTCCATTCAGGGCTGAGATAAGCAACAGAGCAAAAGCAGTAAGTATCAAAGCCAGAATCCAAACATACCCAACATCAAACAGAAGGTCAGACAGCAGCCAGCCACTGAGCAAAGGAAATAAAAGTCTTTAACTTAACTTTTTTTAAAGTAATAGACAACAGTTTGCTCTGGGGTGCCTACATTCCCAACAATAGATAAATATTCAGAAATACCAAGTTTAAATTTGAAACCTAGTCTTTTACTCCTACTGTGAGAAAACAGAATCTTTTTTGTTTGTTTGTCTGTTTTTTTGTTTTTGTCGAGACAGGGTTTCTCTGTATAGCCCTGGCTGTCCTGGAACTCACTCTGTAGACCAGGCTGGTCTTGAACTCAGAAATCCACCTGCCTCTGCCTCCCAAGTGCTGGGGGACTAAAGGCGTGCGCCACCACCGCCCCGCCCAGAATCCTTTACATTAACTAGAAAACAAAAAAAAAAATTCTACCATGTCAAGTTTTGAAGCTATAGTACAGTATATCCATTTGTCTCTCAGATTCTTAAAGCACTTGTAATTTGGGTTTGTGACATGCAAGTGTGGGTGTACATGCGATGTGCACATTTGGAGGTGCAAGAACTCCAGAGACTCCATTCTCTCCCTCCACCATGGCTTACATACAGGGTTTGAGCTCAGGTTGCCAGTGTTCCATGGCAAGTGCCTTTAACCCAGAGCCATCCTTCAGGTCCAATGTTGGGTTACTTTAAAAGCATAAAATGCTGTCTTCCATTACTCCATCGTGAAATAAACTATTTTGTGCAATACTCAGTTTGATGAGACAATGACACTTTAAACTACAAAATTCTTTTCATGAAAATAATGCAAAATAAGGGTTTTGCATGAAACATGTATAATGGTTCATCTCTATGGCCCAACTTGACTGTACTTAGAGTTGCCATGGAAACACACCTTTGGGTATGTTTATGAAGATGCTCCCAGAAAACTTTAATAGAGGAAGGAACTGAATGTGGGTGTCTCACTCTATGAGCTGGAGTCCTAGAGAGAAGCAGAGGCAAGCTGGGCAGCAGCAGTCATCACTCTCTGTCCCTGAGTACAGACACATGTGACCAGCACCTTCTGTTCTTTGCACAATGCCTTCCCTGCCACAATGCACCACATCCTGGTAAACCCTAAGCCAAAATAAATCCATCCCTCCTGAGGCTACTTCGTGGCAGGGGTTTTGTCACAGAAACTTTAAAAATTGCTCAGACAAAGTCTTACTACCCCAAAGACTACACAGAAGACCATTTATAATAGTTTCACACATTTAATTCCATAAGGTCGATTAAAAGTAGATAAATACTCGATAGTCTTTAAATACAGTAACCTTTCATTTTAGTAATCTAATCACATCAACCAGAAAGAAAAACAAGTGCCTACCATATGGTCCTTCTGTAACAGAAAATAGCTGCATTCAATAACAGCATCTGTGCATCTATCAACACTAGCACTGGCCATTCTTACATCAGCAAGCATGTTGTTAATATAAGAAGATGACAAGGCTCTTCACAGCACAAAGAACAAAAGAAAGAGCATTACCTTTGTTGTAGTTTACCTGACCCATAGTAGCTCAAATTAAAACCATGAAATCAAAGCACAACAGACTTCGAAATATGTTAAAAGAAATGAATGCTAAAGAACACTAATTATTTATGGAGAAATTTTCTTTGTTGGTGGCTCTTATCTAGTGAAGGATCTGGCTTCATGCATTCCCACCCAGACTCACACACGATACCCCAACTGATACACGCTTCTGCTACTGCACTATTTATTCTCAGTCCTGGCAGGCTTTGCCTTCAGTCCTAATGTTCCACAGAGAGATTTTGGCAGAGTGGTATTCTGGCTTTGGATCCATGAACACTTAAAATGAAGTAATAGTGTTATAGTATATCCTAACTAGCTAGAATCAACCCAGGACTTCCCAGAACAAAGCACATGCCCCTGAAAGGCTGCTCATGAATTGCTCTCAGTATAGATTTGCTAGAAATCAGAATTTCACAAGACATTTTAAAACTCAGTAAACAGCAGTTTAGGAATAAAAAGGATAAAAAAATTAGCATTTCTATACTTGCATAAAAATTAACAGCTGTTAAATTTGTCTGGTTATTATGTTAAAAAATATAAAGTAAATATATGGTAGACAATCCTTTCACTAAAGAAACATTGTTACTACAGACACATTGTTCACACAGGCTCCCCACCTCGCACCTCTCTCTGTCTCTGTCTCTCTCTGTCTCTGTCTCTCTCTCTGTCTGTCTGTCTCTCTCTCTCTCTGTCTGTCTGCCCCTCTCTCTCTCTCTCTCTCTCTCTCTCTCTCTCTCTCTCTCTCTCCTCTCTCAGTGCTAGGGCTCAACCCCAGAA
This sequence comes from Mastomys coucha, assembly GCF_008632895.1. Lineage (NCBI taxonomy): Eukaryota > Metazoa > Chordata > Mammalia > Rodentia > Muridae > Mastomys > Mastomys coucha. The sequence continues at coordinate 8,782,467 of NW_022196897.1, forward strand.
CCTAGCATGCACATATTACCTTTCACTAAGCCTTCTGCATCCACCACTCTGATTACCTTTCCTCTAGTCTGAGAGCCAACCCAGTGGTGCAAATTGTTTCTTTCATTTGTACTACATACTACATATTGTCCTGGTTACTGTAACTTAGTAACCAACTTCCCAAAGGTAAGAAAGATACAAAAGAAAATAAGTGACTCAAACATCTCAGTACCAATCCTGACGAAAATGGAAGGGAACTGAAGGTGTGAGGCCTTCTGAAGAATATGGAGTACTTCCTCCTCCGAGGTTGACACACGGTGTTTACACATTACACACCTAAGAACAAACTCCGTGACACTGTGGGATTCATTCTTGTCTTCATGCGTGTAAGAAATACAGTATGCCACAAAATGCACTTGGATGAAATGGCCAAACTGGGAATATTTATATTCCACATTCAACTATCTGCACCCTGCTCCTTCCCCCACCCCCAAAAAAACCAGAGTGAAATTATCTAGCTAAACAGGTCTGCTGAAAATGGGTAACACTGGGATAATGCTGGGGAAGGAAGAGTGAGCAGTCAAGTGCAAGACTGGTAGTGTGCTCTAAGCTGGGTGTGTGGCCTATAAACACAAACTGGAGACAAGGAAGAGACCAAGAGCACTCCACAAGGGGCCAGGAGGTGGGAGGCTCAAGGCTCCGTCTCTTCCGGCAGAGTAACAAAAGTCTGGGATAGCCAGTACGGAGGAATGAGGGGAAGAGTAACAGGAAGTGAGGGCAGGAAGGTGAAAGGGAAAAGCCCTGAAGGTCACTGAAAGAACTCTGCCCTGTAACTTTTAAGGAAATGAAAGGCCATTAAAGGAATTTGGGTGAAAGAATGACATGATTTGATTCATAAACAGTCTGCTCTGCTTAGAACAGAGAGAATACACCAGCAGATCAAGCTGAGAAATCAGTCAAGCAAATATGCATGTCCTGTATGAGCTAAAAAAGAGACACCAATCATTCCAGAGCCTGCAGAGCAGGGCGGCTACTGCTTGTGATGAGCATGCCCAAAGAGAGCAAACGGGCAAGGTGAGCAGCAGGAGGCAGAGAATCAGCAGGTTGCCTCTGGAGTTGCCTGTTTACTTCCAAGGGCAGATGGAGTCTGTGCCCTGGTTGGTAGGACGTGGGCATCTGAATTCAAGAGATAAAAGGAAGCCTGGCATGGTGGTATGTGCCCCTGCACTAGGGAGGCTGGGGCAGGAAGATGGTACATTCAAGACCACCCTGGCTCCATAGTGAGATCTTGCTGCAAAAGCAACAGGGAAAGGCAGACTTCCTAGCATATGCCTGTCATCCCAGAAATTGGGAGGTAGGATGAGGAAGGTCATAAGTTCAAAGTCACCTGCAACTATATATCCAGTCTGCAGCAATCCTGGACCAAAACCAAGGAATGTAGGAGGGGAAGAGGTTCAAACTAAGTCCTGAGATGTACACAGGTAAGAAAGTTGAAGAAATCCTACAGACAGTGAAGGGAATAAGGATGAAGTAGAGTAATGACGATAATGATAGTATACCAGATCTCAGTGAACAGTCACTGAAATGTAAAGCCCTTCCACAGTATCCATTCATCTGTTCAACAAACACCAAACATTTATTATGTGTCAGACACTGAGGAAATAGACATGCTCTGTGCTCTTATGGAGGCTGCAGTCCAAAGAAGGCAGAGATGGCCAGAGCTGTAAGCACTTGTTCCCAATAAAGTACAGTGTGTTTTGGACTAATGCACTAGGAGCAAGTAATCAGTCTTGGAGAGCCAGGGCAGACTTCGCTAGGAATCACGCAGGAGAAAAGCCTGGAGGGCTAAAGTGAAAATCAGATACAGGGAGAAGCAAGGTGTCTGCAAGGTGAAGAGACACCTGTGAGAAGGTGAAGGCAAGCAGGCTTCACTTGCCCACAGTCCTGCAAATCCAGTTATATGAACTACAGAAGGAAGAAAAGGGGTGAGGAAGGAGAGGGGACTGAAGACTGAGCTCTGGAAGGACACAGGGACAAGCTGAGCTACCAGGAAGCTCCTGCTTGTCAGCGAGACAGCGAGCCAAACTCAGGAAGTGGCAGCCGCAATTGGCCATGGAGACTTGGCAACTTTAGATAATCAAGAATAACCACCTACTTCCTGACAGGTGAACAGGCAGTGGCGGTGCTCCTAAGAGGGCTGGCAGCACAGACAGACAGAGGTCGGTGGCAGGACAGACTCTGGAATGAGTGCATTGCCTGTGGAACATTCTGAAACCCACTGAGTGCAAAACACAGTACCTATGTAGGTCTAGAAGGCAACCACAGAGTCTGGGACAGGGTCATACACTGGGTGTCGATTATATATAAATTAAAGGCACGGGAAAACATAAAATAGAGCCTAGGAGGAAAGGCGAGGACTGGATAAAGGAATAGAAAGAAATTGGCTTAATCCAACATGAAATGAGCAAACAGTAAAAGAACCCCATTTAAAAAAAAAAAAAGACAGACAGACAGACAAAAGAAAAAATAGAAGAAGCTTGAGACGGAACAAGGGAGTCTGGGACAAAACAAAATGAGCACTACTATAAAAGACAACCAAAGCAAGACTTCAAGCAATTTCCTACTCAGAAAAACACCCTTAGTGGCCAGGCAATGGTGGTGCACACCTTTAATCCCAGCACTCGAGAGGCAGAGGCAGGTAGATTTCTGAGTTCGAGGCCAACCTGGTCTACAGAGTGAGGTCCAGGACAGCCAGAGAAACCATGTCTCAAAAAAAAAAAAAAGAGAGTTATTAATAATGAAATTGCTAAAATTTTTCATTATTGTAGACTACTGGGGGCTATAGACTAAAAGGTACTATCAGTGTTTAAAATGGGCAGAAAGGAAAAAAAAATCAATTTAAACTTTTCAGTTTTCTGGTTAAAAGAAAAAAAAAAACACCAACAACAAACTAAACCTTGAAGCCTAAAACTAAGTAATAAGTAAGGGGAACGATGGTATCACAGAATATTTAAAGGAGGCTATGTTAAACAAAATAGCAAGTCAAAGTTACACAGACAGAAACACACCATGGGTCAGGGTGACTAAAACCATCACTGAAAAGCACATCTTTTTTTAAAGCACACCCTGGTGGCTCTTGCCTATAATCCCAGCACATGAAAGGCTGACACAGGGTGATTGCCATGAGGTTAAGGCCAGCCTGGGTTACGCGCAGTAGGGCCAGTGGGGAGGGAGGGACGGAAATGACATTTAGATGCATAGAGTAGTTTGTCTGAATACATTCTGACTGTCCTGACTGTATGACGCCAAGACACTGTCTGAATTATCGTAATTCTTTAAGTTATGAAAGCTATTGGTTATCTGCTTTTTGGTCTTCCAATATAGCCCTGAGGAAGGGTGCCTGGATTATTTACCAAGAGCATGAAATCTCCGTTTTAAGCAAAGCAACTGGCCTTATCCACAGAACACAAAACGAGCTAAGTAGATAAGGCATGAAAGAAATGCCAGTCCAATTACTAAATTTTCTGTCTCACAAAGTTAGACATTTTGGTCGATTGACAAACAGCATTAAAACAAGACCTATGCATTTATTTCCTGATTAGTTAAGAATATACATCAATTTATTATTCAGACCCATTAAGGAATACCACTACTTCTTTGTGTTCATTTTCTTAACTGTCGAATGACAGTATTACAGAATATACAGTACTTCCAATAAAACTAAATACAAACTAAGTGTTCAATAACAAATACTTATCAAACCAAACTATGGCAACTCCCTTCTTAGTGTTCAGAAATAGTCACAGTCTGTTCCCAGCATCAGAGAGAAAGCCACATCACAGCTAACCAAAGGCACTAACTAAAATCACCACTCCCTCACTTCTCACCTGCTGGTTTGCAAATGTTTTCTGAAGCACAAAGAATCTAAGACTAGTCTTTATAAAGTCAAAACATATGAATCTAATACCAAATTCAAGTACTCTTTAAATGAGCAAAATACAATGTTGTCTTTTCATTCCTAACTAGAAACAATAGCCACACAAGCAAAATGCCCAAATGAAAACACATTTCATAGCCTTTAAAAACATATATACTGCCACCATCAATAAAACCAGTACGCAACTAGCTGTAAGTACACACTGCTTTCTAGACAAGTACAAGATGAGTCTACATTCTTGGGTTGAGAGCAAGCCTTAAACAATAACAACACACACACACACATTATCAAATAAACGGTAGAACACAAGGCAAGCAGCATGCTAATTAAAGTGTTCACAAGACAATGACAAATAAGGCTTTAGGACCACAGCATATATTATTATGTAAATACAATACCCATTAAGCAATCGCCAGGCTGTAGGTAGGTCTTCCAAAAGGCATCATTATGGTTTACCGTGATCAGAGAGAGGACTGTGGTGTCAGACTTAATCATGCTTTACCTGCAAGCAGGTGTTTACTGATATCAAAAAACTAATTCTAGCAGTAAACCTGAGGCTCTGTCCAATAAACTGTAGCAACACACAAAAAGCACCCTTCACACAAACTTTCTATCCCCAAATGAAGAAACCTTGAAGCACTTTTTCTGCATGCTTTCTAAGCCAAAATTTAACTGACTAAATATCCAAATTCACATGCTTAGAACCAGTCACGTTCCAAAGAGAGAAAATTTACAACAGAGGAAAATAGTGAGCTCATGAGGGCTCACTGGAGATGTTGCTATTGCCATCATTGTCATCTCAAAATAGACACGTCTCAATAAAGAACAACAATGTTCAGCACCTTTAGCCAGCAAATTACAGGAACTATACAAAACAAAGTAAACGAGACAGAACCATCATAGACGTAAACTCCACATACACCAGCTCAAATACAAGGAGAATAAGACACCAGAGCAAGTGATGCCATAAGTGAATACATTTTCTACAAATTCTGTTTGGGTGGCTCGTAAAAAAAAAAAAAAAAAATTTTTTTTTTTTTTTACAAGCCACAAGTAAATTCTTCTCAGCCAGCCGTTCTCTGCACTTCAGTGAAGGCCACCTGCCACCCAGAGCAGCCCACAGAACGGTGCAGCAGTATAAGGGCCAACTGAGCATAAATAAAAGAACAGCAAAGCCAGAAGATTTCCAGGAGGTTGGAATTTCAACACCACAGGCGTTTTCCAAGACTGAGTCTAAGCCGTCCATGGAAGCCTTCGATTCCCACCCAAAGCTGCTATCGAACCAGGATCCCCTCCCAACAGAGTCGAAAACATTGGATTCCAGGTGCACCAAAGCATACCAGCTGCCCTCGCCAATGAGGATGTAAAACACACACAAGCGTTACATAAAGCCACCCCCAAGCAGACCAATGTCCAAAACTCTAGAGGAAAAATGGATTCTGAACATTACTGCTCTCAGGCTTCTTGGCCAGACATGGAAGAATGCCCCTGCTCAGAAGGGTAACAAGGAATCTGGCATGTAAGACAGAGACTTGTCCCTGCTAATTAATCACTAAAGTCCCTTGAAACAAAAGTAGGCCAGGCTTCACCTCCCTCCTGGTCAACTTGGGCGCTGCCACCAAGCAGCTGACCGACTCAGTGGCAGACGACCCCGTATTCTCACAGACATAAGCCACCGCCCAGCTAGCTGGCTTACCTCACAGGCAGAGGCGGCCCCACAGGCCTTGAATTTGTCACCATCTCCCTCAGGCAGACCAGTCCAATGTGTGGCCATCATTTCATTTCAAATTGTAAAGGGGCAAATCCTTTGGAGTCCACATTGGAGAGGTGCCACCACACACCAAACGGGAAGCAATTCCACAGCAGGTTCTCTGAGGCAATGCAGGACTGGTCAAAAACGATTTGCGGGAAGCCCCTTCAAATACCCTCGTCAACAGACTTTGTCCTCTTCATTTCTTCAGTCTTAAAGTTCAGGGGCGACAGGTTTCCTTGGCAGGTAGGGTGGAGGCCAAGAGCGGAGAAAAGAGGTCCACTTACAGGCGGTGTTACTCCGAGGCCAGAGAAAAATCAGCTTTCGGAGATCCTTCCTAGAACCGGGAGAAGTTAATGAAGGACGTGAACTTTCCCCAGGCGCCGATCTTTAGCCTTGCCACAAGCCCAGACCAAGTTCCCCCTCTCCCACAATCCGAATTACTCAGTCTACGAAGGTGAGCCCTGAAAACAATCCTCTCATGCAACAATTTAAAAAAAAAGAAGGAGGAAAACGCCTGAACGTCGGTTAGAGAAAGAGAACCAGACCTCAGAACTGCCCCGGTGGCTATGTCAAACACGCCCGGCTGCTATGAAGCCTTCAAGAAGGGGAAAAAAAAAATCCCGGTTCAAGTGCTGCATTTCTTGGGCAACGCCGAGGCAGTGGGCGCATTATGCAGCACCCGGATACCTACTCTTAAGCGAAGTTTTCTCCGCATCGGGTTAGACTCGCAGACGCCCTCCAACTCCCCAACAAACAAACAAAAAGCCAGCTTGGACTGGGGCGGGCGTGGGCTCGGCGGCGGTGGCCGCCCGGGCCGCGGGTGACTCCGGCTGGCCGTGGCAGCCTGCCCTGCGCCCCGGCCCGCGCCCCCGAGGAGGCGGCTGTTTTCCTTGGCCCGCGGCAGGGATCGCTGGGGAGGCGTGCGGCCGCGGGTGGGACGCGGAGCCGCTCCCGCTCCGGCTCCAGGGCATGCTTCGGGAGAGCCGCGGCCCCCGCAACTCTCAGCTCGCGGCTGCGACTCCCCACCCCGACCCTGGCTCGCCCTCCCCGGTGGCCACCTGAAACAGAGGGAAAGCGAAGAGCAAACCACCCACCTACCACTATTTCCTCCGCCCCTTCCTGAGGCGGGTCGCCGGCGCGGGCTCCCGGGAAGCGCGGCCCGAGCGCGTGCGGGAACCAAGGGCTCCGCTCGGCAGCTCGGCCCGCGGCGGGGCGCGCTAGGCCGCGGCTCGGTTAATATTCATGAGGCGCCGCCCCTCCTCCGCGGCCCGCCGGACCCCGGCGCCCGCCGCTCGCCTTTGTGCCCCGGCCTCCCTAGCTGCGCACACGCGGGCGCGGCCTCCGCGGGCTCCCGCCTCAGCTCCAGGCGGTGAGACTAGCGGCCACGCAACGGAGATCGCGGGCTAGGGGTCGGCTCCCAGGCAGCGCCGCGACCTGCCCCGGCCAGCCCCGGGCTTTGGGCGCCGCGGGAGGGCGTGGGGCGGGGCGGCGGCCGCCGGACTCTCCCCTCGCCTGGCCCGGCCGGCCGGGGCCCCCACGCTCCCGCGCCCGCGATCGCCGAGCGCGAGACTGGCCGGGCTGGCGGGCGCGCGAGCTGCTTCCCGGGGGCGGACTGCTCGCGCCTTCCTTCTGGATCCACCTCCTCCCACCCCACCTTCTTCCCCTCCCCTCCCGGGGGACGCTCAGAGGCGAGGAGTTTTCGGTCTGCAGTCACCCGGCCCCGGGAGCCAAGCTAGCGAGGAAGACCGGGCGGTACAGGGGTGGTGCTCGCCGTCCCCCCCCCCCCGCAACCTGGGCACCCGCTAACCCTCTTGTCCCCGCACCCCGAAGCCGGGCACACAACTCCGGCTGCTTGCGCCGCTCCGGGAGCGGGCACAGTCCTGCAGCTCTCTGCCGGACAGGTCTTGGGGGACGGCGGCCCCTTTTCTGCCGCGGGTGGGGCGAGAAGCTACGGGATGTGGGGCGTCCAGATAAGGGAGTGTCCCCGCCCGCCGCACTGCAAGGTAGCTTCCTGCGGTGAGCAGGGACCGGGCGGTGGCGGTTACGTGTCGTTCAGATTTTTTGTTTTTGTTTTTGTTTTTTTAACCTGCAGGTCGGCTGCGCGATTAGGCGCCGCTAGCGGAACGGAGCGGCGGTGGCTGTGCTTTCCCCACGCTCCCCGTCACTGTGGCTTAGCCGCCAGCCCCGCGGCAGCCGCTCCACACCCAACTCCCGGGCCTGGGCTCAGACCCGAACGGCTGGCTCCGCCCTGTTGCGCTTCATAACGTCTCCCGCTGCAAACCGCCCAATCCGGTGACGCTGCGAGAGTATGCGAACCACTCAGGGGCTACAGGCTCAAGCCTTCTGCTCCGCCCCTCAGCCGCCCCTTCCTACCGCTTCTCCGGAGGTGGCTCACCAGCTCTGAACCCAAGAGGAGCCTCTAGCTGTGGGAATGGTGCTTGGCACCTCTTCACCACCACCCTCCCACTCCCGTCTTACGCAATTCCCCCTCCAGGTCTCTGTCCTACTGATGCTATGGAGGGTCATTTCGATCCTCACTTCGGCAGGGGACTGACAGCTTTTGTGTCTGATCAATTGTCACCACCATCCTGAGAGAACGGAACAAAAACCAAGACTTTGTGGGACGTGTTACCTTTTTCATCTTTGCTACAATTACCTTCTCAAGACTCCTCCCCCTTTCCACACCCATCGCCTAGGGTCCTGTTTTTTGTGGAGGTTTTCAAAAGAGCACTCCGGAGCTGGTAAAGAAAAACCTGACCCTTAGTTTATAGTTCCTTACAGTGAAAGAGGGCAGACAGAATTTACCACCAGATCCTGACACAGGAGAGAAATTTTTTTTCAGTAGCCATGAAATATGTAAGGTGTGACTGCCCGTAACCAAATTAACCAATAGCCAAGGGTGATAAATAATAAATAAATGAAAACACAGCCTACTACTCTGATCTAGTTATACCCTGCCATTGGGTAAAGCAACAAAAACTGAATAGAAACATAACATTAAAGTGGTTTATCCCTGGTGGGCTTAGGGAATAAGAGGATGCAAATGTGTGTGCACTGCATAACTGAATGCCTAACAGCTGAGCGTATCTACAAGGCTTCGCCTTTACAAGGCCTTGATTTTACAAGTGTTGGTTTGGGAAGAAAGTTTCCTTTTGTTACTAGAGAATAAAAGGTTGTCCATAAAAGTAAATGAAAGTCATTATGGGGCCAGGCAGTGGTGGCCCTTGCCTTTTATCCCACCCAGCACTTGGGAGGCAGAGGCAGGCAGATTTCTGAGTTCTCGGCCAGCCTGGTCTACAGAGTGAGTTCCAGAACAACCAGGGCTACACAGAGAAACCCTGTCTGGAAAAACCAAAGTCATTATGGAAATATGGGTAAGTAACAAAATCTACAGATGCAGCATTTCAGTGGAAGGAAGTACCATGTGAGAACCAAGATTCTATCCAGAGCCTAACTAGAGATAAAGATGGCTCAGCAGTTAAAAGAGTTCCTAGGACGAACATCAGCCAGCTCACAACCACCTGTAACTCCAGCTCCAGGAATACCCAACACCTCTGGTTTCTGAGGGCACTTGTATTCACTGCATATAACCACACACACAATTAAAAATAAAGTCTTTTTAAAATACTATCGTCTATCTTCCTCAATTTCCATGTAATGGGGCAAATTTTTACTTGTTTGTAGTAGAGCTAACCAGAAACAATGGCAGCCAGCATCTCTTTAGCTTTGTCTCCTCATGGGTACTACTCTCAGAGTTTTATGTACATCTTAATAAGACTGCAATGTGGAGGCAGGAGTCAAGCCCAGAGGGTCTGGTTCCAGAATCCATTCTTTATATACAGCTACTTCAAACATCCTTTTCAATTCTAATAACCATATTAGCTAGCATTTAACTTACTATGTGCCTATAGACTTGTGGTCTATAAGTAAGAATTTAATCCTGTTCCTAGGACAGGTATGATCATAATGTCCCAAAATCATGGGAATGCTTCTCATACATCATTTATGTCTTGTGTGTATCAGACTCTAAATGGAGAAAGACTACATGACCAGGATTTGGAAAGCATGTTTCTAGCCTGCCCACTAGAATTTATGAATGTAACAGCACATTTCATATTTTGTTGGGCTGTGTACATGAGGTGAAATCACAACTAGATAGGGACTCTGAAAATATAAAAACATGTTGGCAGGGCAGTGGTGGCACATACCTTTAATCCCAGCACTTGAGAGGCAGAGACAGGTGGATTTCTGAGTTCGAGGCCAGCCTGGTCTACAGAGTAAATTCCAGGACAGCCAAGGCTATACAGAGAAACTCTGTCTCAAAAAACCAAAAAACCCAAAAACATTGTGTTAGTTACTAAGATATTAAAGTATCAAATTGTTGTGTATTAACTATGAAATAATTAGGTTGCTATGAAGCAAAACTTTGTCTTGTTTCCTCAATAGAACTTTACTCTTTCACTGACACTTACTAAGAACACATTAGCAGTGAAAAGTTAGGTCTTTTCCTGTCTGAAGATAAAGGAGCAATAGTAATCTCTGAATAAGTGATTCATCTCCAATTTAGATTCCTTCTGTGTAGACCAAAGGGCACAGTCACTCTCAGGTCATCTGGAAAGTGGCAACCGCCAGCCAGTCACTCACTGCCCCACACAATGATAGAGTACAGGATGCAAGCCTTTGGATTCTCAGCTGCCCATCCTGGTGTTTTGCTCATTAACACCTCCACCAGAGGGAGGGCAAGCGAAAGGAAAATGAGCCAAGCACTCAATCATGTGGCTGCTCTTAAGAGCTCTCCTGAGAAAGTTGGTGAAACAATGTTTAGGGGTCATGATAACTGAGCGAACTCTGGACTGAACTATGGGCTTCATGAACTTCAGGATTGATACCTGGACACTTGTTTACCCCTAGTCTCTTGGGTCAGTGATAACCAACAGTAACTCTAGCTCTGTTTACTTGAAAGGCTGATCTTTACCTCCCCAGAGCATGTCTAATGTGTGATTTCCTATCATGTAACTTGAAATAAATACATCACTAGATGAACAACTACAAAGCCAACTCATAAACTATAATTCTTGCAGTGCAAGCAAGACATTTTTTAAAATGGCAACTAGAATATTCTCAAAATATAAATTTTGGCTTTGAGGATGGCATAATAATACTGTTTGGCAAACCATTATCAGGGAAAAATGTCACAGCCAGAAATAGAACCACAAGGGCCAGGCCTGGTCTGGTCTGAGGTCATTCTGTGACAATCTATGGCTGATTTCTACTCTGAATATAGAAGCTGGCAAGTCTAAGAGGCACAAGTGTTTGCCAGAGAATTCCACAAGTGAAATTTGTAATTCAGTATGAAGCATTTGCAAAATTATGTGTCTGAGATATTTGACACCAAATGCCATCAGAGGAGCAACTTTTTTTTCAATAGGAAAACACTGTGTGCTTTATTCCTTATTCATATAATTTCAAAAAGGATGATACCTCCTAACATTTTTTGGGGAAAAAAAAACCACTTTCATGTTAAATCGAATAGCTACAGAAAACTCACACAGCATTTAACTATAATAATCAAGAGACAGTGATTCTCCAAGGCAAGGAAGTTCTAGGATCTTCATCAAAACCCTTTCAAACAAATATTGTAAATTATTTACTAATTTAGCATTCTGCAGGTAGTAATTATATTACTTCTTTTCTGTTTTAAGGTAATCTAGTTTTTCACATTAATTTCTCGTTGATAACACTCTTTAGTTTGTTATATATAACAAACTAAATTAGTAACCAAACAAAATTAGTAACCAGCAGTGTGTTACTAATTTTGAATAATTTCTTTGCTCTTGGCTTACCTTTCCCAAATTTTATAACAGAACACTCATATTTATTTTGAAGCTTTAACTCAGACTCCAATAATACCTGCCACATCTTTGGCCCACACAAATCAGTACTTAATTAATCAACAAATAACTAATCAAGGTGGTATTATGATTTTTTTTATTTGGGGTTCTAAGGTTCAAGCCCATGCCCTCATATACACTAGGCAAGTGTTCTGCCCCTGAGTCTGTGTCACCATTATCAATAAGTGGCTATATCTTAAAGTCCTAGCTGAGCACTAACTGTCCAGATAATAGTGCATATGGCTGGGGAGTAGAAACTCAAAGCTCAGCTATAAAGAGAATAGCAGACGTGTGCTTCATATGCTGGCATTAGCTCTTTACTGACCTTACCTCTAATGACTGACTCTTGGGCTCACGACACTATCCAGGAAACTACTCTCACTTGCATTTGAGTAGTAATACGTTTGGGTGGTAGAAAAATACCAGCTCAGAGTTTTATTCAGAATCATATATCCAACCATTTCTTCTGGATTCAAATGATTTTTCAGCAGTCAAATGTGTTATTCAAAAGTAGTGTGACAATGAATCAGCAGCATCTAGAGTTTATGTCTCCATTTTAAGAATAATAAGATTAAATACATTTATGCGCAACTTACATTTTGCTTTGGGAATCGTGACTTTCATTTAGAAATATTCTATTTTTAAAAATCTGAGACCAGTTTTTTAAAATGTTTCCACCCACTCACCTAGTCTGAGATGGAACATGTTGTGCAAATGCTGCAGTCTGGTTGGAAATCCACATTAGAGTTGGAGAAGTGAAGTGCTTTATCATCTTGGAAGAGAAGACTACATCCCAGCTATTCTATTCTAACTAGGAGGCTGCCATATGGTAGGCCAGTCCAAAGTAACCCAATCATAATGAAAATAAATAAAAATGATAATTTTAAAAGGTCCTAGCCTTTCCTTTCATCGTCATTGAACAGACACAGTAGAGACATCCCAAGACTACTCCATTCCTTTCTTTTTCTTTTTTTTTTTAGATTTATTTATTGTTATATGTAAGTACAATGTAGCTGTCTTCAGACACATCAGAAGAGGGTGTCAGATCTCATTACGGATGGTTGTGAGCCACCATGTGGTTGCTGGCATTTGAACTCAGGACCTTTGGAAGAACAGTCAGTGCTCTTAACCAGTAAGACATCTCACCAGCCAGACTGCTCCATTTCTTGCGTCAGTGAAACTCTGATTGTCTCTCCATATTTCTTAGCTCTGTACATTGGACTCCTGTATTCCTAAAACTGCCTGCATGCCATTCTAATCCAAAAGTCAACTAACTAAATATTCTCCCTTCAGATAGGACAGCATTATAGGATAATTATGTGGCAATTCACATATAGGTTTGAGAAGGATAGATTGAGGCTTGCATAACTTTTCTCCTAAAAGATTATTTCAACTATATACAAGTATAATAGAGATTTATAATTGGTTTTGTTTTCTTTGAACAAGATCTAGTTGTATTTCAATAAAACCAATATATAATTTGAATGTGTGTGTGTGTGTGTGTGTGTGTGTGTGTGTGTGTGTGTGTGTGTATGTATTTGAGGTAAGGTCTCTCTATTATGTATATTATGTATCTCTAACTGTCCCGGAACTTATTCTGTAAAACAGACTGGCCTCGAACTCACAGGGACCTTCCTCTGCTTCCCAAGTGCTGGTATTAAAGGTCTGTGTCAACATTCCTGACTCACTTATATTTTAACTTCTGAAAGCTTCACAATACACACACACACACACACACACACACACACATTCAAACTATGCAGAGCTGACTTCATATCATACTTTACAAATCCATTTTCTGGCCTTCCAAAAGCTCCTTAATGGTTGAATCCAACACAAATCCTGAGATGTTCAAAGATATTTCTTTCACTCTGAGGCCTGTTTATAGACAAGTGGAAGAAAGTAGTATGTGTAGTCCTTGTGAAAAGGGAGTGGAGAGGTGGAAATGCTGGCCTGCAATCTCAGTGCTAAGGGAGACTCAGACCGTCTAAGTCAGACAAAGGAAAGTTCAAGGCCAACCGGGAGGGCTCCTTAGGATTCCAGGCCCACTGGGGCTACTTTTTTTTTTTTTTTTAACTGATGAAAACATTTTATCTTTCCTGAGGATCTATCATCATCAATAGGAATGGTCTGGACAGAAAGATTTGTGATCAATCTCTTTAAAAGAAACAAAATGGTCATTGTTGTCTTTTATTCTGAGAGGGTAATGGTTCCTAAGACAAATATTAGGAGGAAACTGTCCAAAACGTACAAGACTATACCAATGTTGTCTTTGTGCTGGTTCAGAACCCATTTTGGTGGTGGCAAAGCAAGTGACATTGAGATTGATGGGGTGTGAAAAGGAAACTGAGCCCAGCCAGCCTTGCAGTGTATGGAATGCATGAGAGCATGCATGCCATCAGCATCCACAAACAGCATGAACAGAAAGTAGTTTGCTGGGGCTGGATCTCCAGTGATGGGGCAGATTCATCAGAAGACAAAAGCTGGGAAAACTCAAAAACAGACTATAGTCTTCTAAGGAGAGAGAAAAGAATATATTACTTCTGGATGAAGATTAACTGAGGAAAAATAGACAACTATTTATTCCCTGCTGGAAATGATATATTAAAAGTGAATGAAGAAAACATAAAAGGCACTAGGCAAGCTGAGAAGATATTGGGAGGGAAGAGCTGTGCCAGCAGAAACTAAGCGCTTAGAAGAGGAGGTAGCCGCCAGCAGAACACAGGGTAGTTGAGGAGAGGCTCTGGTGCTTGGGAAGTTTGCTCTGGTTGTTGCTGTTTTCCATATAAAACCCAAAGGAAAAGAAGAGATGTAAAGGAAATAGGTTAGAGGTTAACCTTTCTGCATGCCAGATCATGCAAAAAGATAATGAGTTCAAGACCAGCCTGAGGGCTGGAGACATGGCTCAGTGGTTAAGAGCACTGACTGCTCTTCCAGAGGTCCTGAGTTCAATTCCCAGCAACCACATGGTGGCTCACAACCATCTGTAATAGGATCCGATGCCCTCTTCTGGGGTGTCCGAAGACAGCGACAGTGTACTCATATACATTAAATGAGTAAATAAATCTTAAAAAAAAAAAAAAAAAAAAAGGCCAGCCCGAACTATATAGCAAGTCCTAGAGAAAGATGGTGGTGATCAGTTCCTTCAAAAGAGATTAGTGGGTGTTGTCTGACTAAATTTTACCTGGGGAAAACAACACACATATTCACCCCAGACAGGGAAGCACCACAGAGCAAAGAGTACTGCTAAAGACCAAGTCGGTGAACCACCGAGCTTTACTGGAGTTACTTACAGGGATATGGGTGAGGGGTTATTTACAGAAGCAGAAATGACTCAAAGATGGCTTGCATCACGAAGGCCCACCCCAGAATGGGTGACAGCTCATAAAAGCTGAGAACCTGGAGCCTGCAGGCAGCTCAACAGGCTGCTGAGTATCCCTTCCCGGTGACTCATTTGGTCTAAACCAATTCCAGGCAGCCTGTCTGGTCTTAATCTTCTTTGCACTTTGGCTTATTGGAAAGTCACCTTTTCCTACTTTCTTCCAAGAGGGACTCTCAGCTTTTATTACTTACTCTGACAGGGAGGGGTCTAGTGAATCTGGTCAGTTTCAGGAACTTCCTGAAGCTATTTTACTTTGTTTATCATCCTGTTTAAAGTTCCCTGCAGGATGGAATGTGGCAATCTCAGAAGAGATTGTTATAAAGCGGGAGTGGGGAAAGGGAGAAAAGTAAATGTAAGGAATAAATGATAAAATCTAATTTGGAGAAAGAAAGCTATCTGACAAAGCATTTGTACTAACAAAACTAAAAAACATTTTGGAGGTAAAAAGGGCTCAGAGCTGAGTGTCTTCAGTTTCTGTACTCTCTCTTCCATAATAATAGTGTGTTATTTTAACAATGAGTTAGGGTTTTTTTTCCCAGCCTCAATGGTTTCCCTTCTTGTAGAGATAAAAAGCCCAAATCCTTCTAATAACTTACACTGGCTCTCCTGATCCACCTGCGGGATAACCTGTCTGTCTGCTGCTGTTCCTCAAGCTTTGTGAGCGTGTTCCCAGCGCACCAGCAGCTCACCCAGGCTGGAGTGAGCTTCCCTCGCCTGGCAGCTCACCCAGGCTGGAGTGAGCTTTCCTCGCCTGGCTCAGGGGCCTCCTTGTGTCACTGATGCTTTTTACTTAAAGGTCATTTTTAAAGTGCTCCACACACACTTGTATTTTAAAATGGCACCACATCTACCTCCATAGGTCCTGCGTGAGCCCTGTGGTCCTCTCTCCACTGCCTTGGATTTCCATGATTGGAACAGGTATGTTAGATGAGCAACTTAAAATCGGGAAATGCCATATTTAGGATCAGAGTTTTGAAGGGACTCTAGTCAACTAGCATGGTAAACATGGCTCTGGCGGTCCTTGCCCTTCTGCCCCATCCTCTTTGCCTTGCTAAAAAATCACTAGATTACATTCCTTACATTCCGAAAGCTAACCCCAAGCTGGGCAATGGTGGCACATGCCGCATGCCTTTAATCCCAGCCCTTGTGAGACAGAGGCAGGCAGATTTCTGAGTTCAAGGCCAGCCTGGTCTACAGAGTGAGTTCTAGGACAGCCTGCGCAATACAGAGAAACCCTGTCATGAAAAACAAAACAAAACAAAACAAAACAAAGCAAAGCAAAGCAAAGCAAAGCTAGTTCCTAAGGTCTGTTTCCTTATTTGGCTACTTCCTCCTCCTGAGGCTGACTACTGAGATGCAGCTAACAGAATATTGAAGTCTAATAATCAAAAGCCCCCTTTGGCTCACCTAATTAACATGCCCAATTAAAATCAAACACCTCATCCTAACTCAGGGTTTCCCCTCTTGTCCTGAGCCAACTGGGAGGTTCCCTGAAGGTTTCTCAGTCCAGTCTTTGGCTTTGCTGTGTAGCTATGCAGTGCATTACCATGGAGAGTCTGTGTGTTAGTCACGTCCTAATGGGCAGGAAGGATAACAAGAGACTGGCAGGCCCAACCCCCCACCCCCAAGCACTCCCTCAGTGACTGACCTCTGTAGGTCTCTCTTCCAGATGGTACCACCAATTAAGATCTAACACTTGGTTTCTTACTTTCATGGAGAAGAACTATATTTCCAATGGGTGGGTAATTGTACTGAGCAATTTGAAGTGAAGCAATATTAAAACTGATCAAAAGAGTCAGGACCTGGTGCACAGGGCAATTTCTCCTAATGCCCGTGTGTGCAGTTTTGCTGGCTCTCTTGAGACAACTGGGTTGCTCTGGATGATGACAGCCTCAGAATCTTGGGGGTAGTTAATAGTTCTCAGGGGTGTTTACCAACACCCTTTATCTATATAAAGGTATTATTCTTGATCGTTGCAATGTATAGAAACAAGGGTTGTGTATACATCCATGATGATGGCTACTGGGAAGGCAGAAAAGGGAAAAAATGGGGAGGGAGGAAAGAAGGTTTTGGCAAAGTTGTGAAAGCATGGACGGTACGTGGGACTATGAAATGATATAGCTGCTGGGGAAAATAGCATGGTGAGCTTTAAAAAAGAGAAAACTAGAATTATCATGTGACCAGTGATCTTCCTTCAAGACCTGTACCCCAAGGAATTGAAAGCAGAGACTTAAAAGAATATGTAACCACCCATGTCTTCATTGGTATTGCTCACAGCCAGCCCAAGCATGGACAATTCCAAGTGTCCATTGATGAAGGAATATATAAAAAAAATCATTCTCATGCACATACACGCACACACAGAGAGGATGAGAGAGGAGAGAGGAGAGAGAGGGAGAGAGAGAGAGAGAGAGAGAGAGAGAGAGAGAAGAATACTATTCATCATTAAAGAAACGAAGACATCATGCAACACATCCAAACCCAGATAACATTGAAGTATTGTATGAAATAAAATAAACAGCTCACACAAAGACAAATGCTATCACTGTCTCCTTCATGAGGTTCTGGTGATAAAATCCATATAGCAGTGACAGGGCAGTGATGGCCATGGTAGGTGGGCAAGGTGGGTTCCTTTTTGTAGGTACCATCTCAGGTTTGCTATGAAGATGGAGGATGGTGACACACTGTAGTCCCAAGTTCGTATGGCCACTGAAAATGGCTTAAAATGGGGAATTTATGAAATGTGCATTTTGTCACAATAAAAATTACAAATAACTTTTTTTAAAGAAAAATTGTTGTTAAACCCAAGTTGACTCACTTTGCCTTATTTGTTGAAAGGGCTGTATTTTATCCAATGTATATTTTTCCTAACTTTG
Organism: Mastomys coucha; assembly: GCF_008632895.1. NCBI lineage: Eukaryota > Metazoa > Chordata > Mammalia > Rodentia > Muridae > Mastomys > Mastomys coucha. Next base: position 8,800,285 of record NW_022196897.1, read on the forward strand.
TCGGAAATCAAATGGTTATATCTGGGTCCCTGCTTTTCTCTTAGTAATCTTTGTATCTGTTCATGTGCCTGTCCCAATAAAGAAAGGACATTTGGTTTAAATGGTTATACAGAAGAAATGGTAAAATATTATGTGGTTGTTACAATGAACTGGGTAGATGTTGGGAGCCGTGAATCTTGAGAGGCATTCGCCATGGTAAGATGGCGCCTACTTCCGCTGTTAACTCCTAG
>NW_022196897.1:8805442-8814731 GCF_008632895.1 Mastomys coucha
GCTGCAGAAGGAACCTAGAGTGTCCGCGTGTCTTCTTCCCGGCGAGAGGACCACGCGGGCTACAGGTAGATATTTATGAATTGGTTCACAAGCCATGGAATTATACAATAAATATTGGTTATATGTATCTGAGCTGTAATTTATATGTTCTCATGGATAGACATTTACTGTCAGGAAAGTATAAACTAACTGTAGAATTGGACCAGATGTCAGGTGATACAGTTGAAACTGAGTCTATATTATATTATTTGAATAGTTTTAACATTACATGCAATAAAAAAAATCAAGTTTTAGCATAAGTTGAAAGAAACTTAAGATTTTAGGATATTTGTGGTAACATTTCTTAATGTGTCCAATGGGGGGGCTGCTCCAATTCTCTCTCTCTCTCTCTCTCTCTCTCTCTCTCTCTCTCTCCACCCCTCCACCAACCCTCAACTAGCTTTATTTTTGCATCAAGATCTTGCCAAGGCAGGCCTTGAACTTGTGGCCTTTCTGCCTCAGCCTCCCGAGTGTTGAGATTTCAGGCTTCTACTGCCACATTACTTCCTTTTCTACATCTCTTAACAAATCGTCAGATCAAGAGAAACAGTAAAGAAAACAAAAAGAAATAGAAATACTAACTGCTACTGCATATAAAACTGAACTCAGGGTACTATCAATATACTTACATAGCTATGCTTTAAGAATTTAAGTGGTACTAATTTTAAAAGAGTTCAAGGCTTCTTTGATGACAAAAAGGAAGATATTAAAAATAAATTAGAGGGCTAGAGAGACAGCTCAGCGGTTAAGAGCACTGACTGCTCTTCCAGAGGTCCTGAATTCAATTCCCAGCAACCATGTGATGGCTCCCAACTATCTGTAATGGGGTCTGGTACCCTCTTCTGGTGTGTCTGAAGAGAGAGCAATGGTAGTGTACTCATGCATAAAATAAATAAATAAATCTTTAAAAAAATAACATATTAGAGAAGGAGAAAGTAAACAACAGAAAAGAAGCAATGGAGCATCTTCATCTCTGGGTCTCTTAGAGTCCACATTATTCAGGCTCCAATGTCTTTTGGATTTTTTGTTTGTTTTTTTAATTTTTATTCGGAAGTGCTAGCATGTGGATCCAGTTGGGCATCTGTTAATTTCATTTCATATTTGGTATGAGATGTCGGGTAATAGCACCGCTTTATGGCACAAGCACAGTTAATATATCAAATGAACTGAAAATACAAAATGAGCCTTCCTCATTTGGGAGGGAATTTCTGCAATCTGAATTCTTGGCATGGGTGCTTTTGTTTGTAAGCTGTTTCAGGTAGGGGATGACTTTCAGCTGGCATGGAATGGAGTCCTTAGGTCTTCTCAGACTCTCTTTACTACCGTAATTCTTGGTGAGCACAAACTGAATACTTAATGAAAAGACAGACTTATTCCAGACTATAAACTTCTTTATGATATATTTTTTTAAAGATTTATTTATTATTATAAATGAGTACACTGTAGCTGTCTTCAGACAGCAGCAGAAGAGGGCATCAGATTTCATTATGGATTGTTATGAGCCACCATGTGGTTGCTGGGATTTGAACTCATGACCTTTGGAAGAGCAGACTGTGCTTTTACCCGCTAAGCCATTTCACCAGCCCGACTATAACCTTCTTAAAGTTGACATCCAGTAATGCTGACATTTTGCAATGGACAGGACTAGTCTTTAAAACAAATAGTAGTTTATAACAGACACATATTGATACAGATATTACTGTGCTACATAAAGAAGACTAAAAACAATGGCTGGCTAAAGGAGGTTGCTTCTAAAGAACAGAGCCATGTGAGAACTATTTTGGTGCTAGGTAATTGGCTTGAAGAAATGAATGGATAAAATTTCACAAATATGGTTTGCCAATCTTTCCGAAGGGATCATCAGTGCATCTTGGGGACACAGGGACCTATTGCATACGGGCGAGTTCCAGTATCTACAAGGTCAGAAGAGCAAGAAGCTCTCATCCATTGTTTAAACAAACTTTGCAAAATTGTGATGTCGACATGGTAAAATATTGAGTTAGTCCTCCAAGTGCAAAAGTTTTTCTTAATGTTCTCATTTTGTTTTTCTTAATGACTCATCAGCAACAAAGCTCTTGAGTAATCCACTGAAATTGGTGGCCAATGGAGATCCTTGTTGATCACATACCATGAACAGCAAGATTGGCTCAACCATCTGTCAAGCACAGTGCAGCCCTTTGCCTGCTCTGTTTGCTGTTGTAGAAGCTGCACGGACTGGTGACTACTGGTTACAGAAATGGCCTCAAGTCTTCACTCTTCCTTCTGTGTCTTCTCTTTCCAATGCGACCTTGAAGTTTTCTGGGTTAGGAGGTGGTTTTGATGTTTTCATCCATGTGTTTAGGCTGCTTGTTGCTTGTTCTGTCACAGGATGTGACAGTGTGCCAACTCTGAGTTTATACTTTAAGAAGCCCCAGTGTGGGTATTGGAGAGATGGCTCAGAGTTCAAGATCATGTACTGTTCTTGTAGAGGACCTGAGTTCCGTTCCTCATATCCACCTTGGAATGGTTACAACTGCTTTATTCCTCCTTAAAACCTTCAGACCACCATGTGAACAAGCTCAGGCTTGCCTAATGTCAGATGAGAGACTCCATGAAATGAGAAGGACTACCTTGGCTAAAACCATCCTAGATCAGCCAGCCTGCTGCCTTCCCATCTGCTGACTACTGATACCCTAGCCAAGATCTGCTAAGCATGGTTCAAATCAGCAAAACCTCCAGCAGCCCTGTAGACACAGGACTTAGATTAACACCTAGTATAAGTGGTCACTGAATGTTAGATAACTATGTTTTGGGGTAGTTTGTTACAGAGAAATGGCTAACAAATATATGAAACAAGTGTCTTCCAAATATTCTATTCCAAAGCAAAACAAAGCCACACCTCTTTCGATGGATTATTCTAGAGTAGCATTCAATCCACCCATCCCCTGCTCCTCTTCTTTCACATCAGAGTGATTCTCTGGTTTTATTTTGCTAGAAACGGAACCCATAGCCTTTTATGTTCTAGGCTTTCTCCTACCGATCTATATGCCTAACATTTTCCTTTTTTGAAAATGAGTCTTACTGAAAGCTCTTCTCAAACTAGCAATCCTACTGCCTCTACTACTTTCTCATCACAGGCATGCTCACCACCATGCCTGGCTCTATGCAAGGTTCCTAATGAATAGACTCCATATGCTATTGTTGTTTTCCTTCACCCTTCTCTTTACATTTCCCACTTAAATGGCTTTTGCTAAGGAGACTAAAGTTCTTTTAACTGCCAAGAAGGGAGTTCTCGAGAGAGGTAAAGCTGAGAACAGAAGTGGGGTGCAAAAAGCACAGGACCTTTTACAGATTCCAAACTAAAGAGTTTAGACTATATTTAGTAGACAGTTAGGTGTCGCTAAATGTTGTAAAGCATGCGATTGAAGGAATGGCATGACCAAAGTCTCTGCCTGGAGATTAGTCACATAGAAGGAGAGGAGGAGGAGGGGGAAGGGGGAGAGGGGATGGGGGAGGGGAGAAGGAGGGGGGGAGTGGAGGGGGGAAGGAGGGGGGGAAGAGGAGGAATCCAGGCCTGAGGATTCCACAGTACAGAGAGAGACACAGAGCCCTGCAGCAGAGAAGAGCACTAGCTCTGCTTTGGAGCTTGCTTTAGGCTTCAGGAGTGCAAATGGAAGAGAAGTGTGTGCAGTTAGAAGCCATTTACTTGTGCTCTCTTGGGTTATAAAACAGTGTGCGAGGGAATGGATCAGATATGTTGATTTTGAAGTTGTAGATCCAACAGCTAATTGGCAAGGTTGAGCCTGGATGTCTAGACAAGACCAGAACTAAAAGTGAATATATATATATGTTTTGTTTTGTTTTAACATGTACCCTTTTTTGCTGAAGCAAGCTTCCACTTTCAGTAGTATTTTTCTAATTTGATTCTTGGCTATTCTTCTTTGAATACTCATTTCAAAAAAAAAAAAAAATCCCACCAATTTTAAATTGAAATGGTATTGCATGGACCAAGAAAGAATGTGCTTTTAGGGTATGATCTGGTATTTTATGCTTCCCTACCCATGAATACAGATGTTCTTTCCAGATGTTTGTCTTAGGTTGTTACTTGGGAGAAGTTTTACAATTTTTTAAAGTGTTTATTTTTCAGACTTATTTACTGCTGTCTGAGGATTTTGGTTGCATGTATGTCTGTGTACCACTTGTGTGTCTGGTGCCTGCAGAAGTCAGAAGAGGGCATCAGATCCCTTGGGCCTTGAGTTATAGATAATTGTGAGTTACCATATAGGTGCTAAGAATTGAACCCAGGCCCTCTAACATGTTTTTAACTGCTGAGCCAGTTTTACAATTTTTAATGTCTTGGGTTTTTAGGGGTTTTTTTGTTTTTTTTTGGTTATTATTACATAGTCCTTTTTTTGGTTTGTTTTTATGGTGTGTAACTCAGGCTGGCCTTGAGCTCAGAGTAATCTTCTTGCCTCAAGCCTTTTGAACACTAGTGTTACAGGTTTATGTATCTAACCCTTCCCTCTCTCTCTCCTTCTCCTTTTCTTCCTTTCACTTACACTTTATTTGGTGTGTGTGTGTGTGTGCACGCGCGCGTGCATGCACACGCACGTGCACATGCGCATGCACATGCTATAACACACACATGGATATCAGAGGAGAAGTTTCAGGGTTTGATTCTCTCCTTTTACCACATGAGTCCCAGGGATCAAAGTTAGTCTTGGCAGCAAGCGCCTTTGCACACGGAGCCCTCTCACCTGCCTCCTGCCTGCACTAAGTTTATTCTTAGGTGTTTTATAACTCAAAGTGATTTGTGACTCAAATATTTGTCTGTATGTCATCAAATTATTTCTTAATACGCAGGAAAATGATGAACTGTGCATGTTTGTTCAATAAATAACATTGAAGCCTCTAACCCCCATAGCTTGTTGCTCTCCTTTCTGACTCATAGACAAGTCTATGACTTAGTTCATGTCTAAAAGGCCCTAAGTAACCCAGAGCAGAAGCAATGACCAGGGACAGAAGCACTGCACTTTATATCTGCTTTCTCTTTTTCTTTTTGATTACATTGGGGTGTGTGTGTTTATTTGTTTGTGTTTGAGGCAGGGTCTTGCAGGGTGGTCCAGGCTGTCCTTGAACTCAGGCTCTTCCTACCTCTTTCTCCATTGCTGAGATTAGAGGCCATCATCACGTTGTGCTTCTCAGTTCCTGCTTATTCAGGAAACTCATTGTGTTTGTATTGTTTTCATATACGAAAAAGTTTAACCCCCTCTTTTTTTCTTTTTCTATATATTCTTATTTTATCTACTTTGCTTTCCAAATTACCTTTATTCTTTTTCTCTCTCCTACTGTTCTTCTTACAACCTTTTTTTCCTCTCTCCCTTTTTATATGTTCTTATTCATGGAGACAGCATCTTCTGGTGTTATAGTAAAAATGTCTGTAAGATTCCTAAAATTCTTTCGCACTCTGTAAAGAGATCATTCCTTTCCACTGGCTTCATACTACATTTTCATAGATTATTATTCTTGGGTTATTTTGAGAGAGGGATGGGGAAGAGAGAGAGAAAGAGAGAGAGAGAGAGAGAGAGAGAGAGAGAGAGAGAGAGAGAGAGTGTCAGTTTGTTTCTGTCTGGTACAAGAACTGAACTCAGGGCCTCCTGCCTACTAGGCAAATATTCTACCACCAAGCTATATTCCTAGCCTGGTATAGGCCCATAGATTCTATAAGCACTTAGCACAATGCCTGATACAGAATACGTGCACAATATTTCTCATTAATATTGGTCAAATACACCTAACATTCTGAATTATATTTCCAGCTTTCCTTACGGCAAGTTTTCTTCCTTCCCTGCTGCACTTCTATGCTTATTTCTTTGCCCAATGGGAAACTATAAATTTGCAAAGGGAAGTTACTCTGGAACTTTAAACAACATTGTATCAAAGCTGAGTGGTGACCAGGACAAAACTCCCCAGTGGGACACGTTTAACAATGGAGTTAGATGTTTAGTGACTCAAAAACAGAACTATCGAAGAGGAAATGATTTCATGACCCTTAATAAATATCCCCCATTGCCCAGAGCCCCTTTGCTCCTGGGTACCATGAAGAGAACCGAAGCTACTCTGAGGTTTATTTTACAAATAAAACCAGTGGTAAGGAGGCCTGATATAATGTATGCAAACTTAGCCTGCAAGCAGTAAATCTTATTATTATACTTTGGCTTGTTTTGGTCACCATCATTTTTATTGTTTTTTAGTTTGTGTTAACTGACACACAGCCTTTGTCTGTGACTAATTCCAATCATATATTTTATCCGGTTGTTTCACAAAGCAATAGTACAGTATTATGCTGAAATTTTTCCACCAGGTTCAAAGGTCATGACTCCTTGGCAGGGGGAGAGTTACTGTCCGGGGAAGCTTACTGTTGTTGTTCTGCAGGTGTTTTGCTATGTTGACACAGCTCCCACTTGATCTATTTTATTTATTGCTTTTTCTTGGGAGGGAACTGTAGAGCAAACAGGACTCTGACCAGCAATTTGTCTACTTAGCAACTGACCTTCTCAGGAAATGAGAGAGATGGCAGGAGTGAGGATGAGATGCATGGATGAGCAAAACATATCCACCTTCCTAGCAGACCCAAAAGAGTGAAGAGGGCAGCTAGAAGAGAGGAATTTGTGTCAGAGACTCTCTGGAGCTCCTGAGAGGGAAGAATGAAAGGCAAGTCAATTAATTTTAATAAAGTAAATTCTTAAAGTCCAGGCATGCTAAAACACTCTGCGGCAAAGACACAGAGGCAAAAACATGGTGACGGCCCATATGAGTTTGAACTTGAACTGCGAAGGAAATAGCAAGCAGTTTTAACATAAGCCAGGATGTATATAAAACAGCTATAGCCCTCATGACACCCCCATCCTAGCAGCTTGCAGTAACAACTACTTATACCCACATTTTATTTCTCAAACAAAATATATGGGTTTTTTTTGTAAACAGACTATTAAATTTTGTTTTCAAATACAGCATCTAGTGAGTCCAATGGAAAAAAAAATTAACTGATCTGGGAAGAAATAAAGGGTTTAGGAACATAAATAGCTTCTGTCCAGCTGTCTGTTCCCCAAGTCTGCGATGGCCATGGAGCCTGAGCATATAGGGAGTAGACTTCTTTCTGATATGAAAGGCATATTTGTGTCTCATGGAATGAGAGGTATGCATGGCATGAGAGCAGGACCCAAGGTCACTGCAGGGTTGGCAGTGAGCTGTACCCATCCATGGGGATCCTCGCAGGCTGGCTACTAACAGCCATTGCTTGTGTGGCTCACTCCTGTATGGCTCACTCCTGTGTGGCTCACTCCTGTGTGGATCACTCCTGTGTGGCTCACTCCTGTGTGGATCACTCCTGTGTGGATCACTCCTGTGTGGCTCACTCCTGTGTGGATCACTCCTGTGTGGATCACTCCTGTGTGGATCACTCCTGTGTGGATCACTCCTGTGGGATTCCAATATTACTGAGGCTCTTGTTTTCTCTGTTTTTTTTCTGTCCCCTCCTATTGTAGTGGCATTTCACTGTGGTCTGGAATCCATTCTTCTCACCCACTGTTTAGCAATATTTCTTTTGTTTTCCCAACTTTTGACTCATTTGTGAAGAAATGACTCAGAAATACATCACCTTTTATAAACACCTACTTTTTTTGTTTGTTTGTTTGTTTGTTTTTTTGAGACAGGGTTTCTCTGTATAGCCCTGGCTGTCCTGGAACTCACTCTGTAGACCAGGCTGGCCTGGAACTCAGAAATCCGTCTGCCTCTGCCTCTCAAGTGCTGGGATTAAAGGCGTGCGCCACCACTGCCCGGCTAAACACCTACATTTTAAGTCTAGCTAAGCAAAAGTATAATAGTTTATAGAGTAAAATTTTGAACCAGCTTTTAAAAATATTGAAGGTTCTTATATATATATGTTTAGAGTTCACAAACAAGATACAGAAAATATCAATAATCATCTGTCTTTAGTTAATTTTCTGTGTCTGTGACAAAACCCTTATAAAACCTGTAGAAGAAGGTGCTTAACTGGGCTGATGGTGGTGGAGGGCTGGAGTCCAGGATGGCAGAGCAAGGCAGGGAGCTGAGAGCTCATTCACAGTAGGAGGTACTGAGAGAACACTGGGAATGGTGTCAATCTTTTGAAACCTCAAAGCCCACCTGTGGTGATATCATGGCCTCTAAAAATTCTTCCTTTTTATTGTTCCACCAATGGGGATCAAATATTCAAACATATGGGCCTATTGGGCCAATTCCATTCAGACTACCACATTCCACTCCCTGCCTCTCCCATCCCCACCCCTGTAGGCTTGTGCCCATATTATAATGCAAAATGCATTTGGTCCAGTTTCAAAAGTCTTTCAGTTTTAACACAGATTCTCTTGAATTCAGAGACCCAGCTGACCTGCCTTTTAGGTCTCTCCTTTGTACATTCAGAGACCCACTTGCTGCTGCATTAAGTCTCTCCTTTGTACGAGTTGGAAGCAGGGAGGGCATCCCTCCCTTCCTTCTTCCCAGCACAGCTCAGGTTTGATCTTCAGCTCTCTGAGCACAAGCCTTGCCTCCAATATTAAATTTGCTCCTTTTCTTATAATAGCAACCTAAAAAAGCAAGCTAGGGTAGTCAAGTCACTGTCTTCTTTAATTACCATACTGTTTTTAAAATATCATCAATTGATAATCCATTGTGTAACTATATCATGACATGTGTGAACATTCAACTATTGACATATGTTTGCTTTGATTTTTGAATGGACTATTATAAACAAAGCCAGGTACTGCCAGATATACTCTTGTACAAGTGTTTTGTGAATACATTGTATTTCTTTTGAATAAATACCTAGAAAACAATTACCAGATCATAAAGTATGTGTCTGTTTAGTTTTATATAGAATTTTGTTGTTTTCTGAGGTAGTATATATAATGTTCTGCTCTGTGAGCATTCTGCTAGATTATAACCATACCAACTTTTGGTTGTGCATGCGTGTGTGTGTGTGTGTGTGTGTGTGTGTGTGTGTGTGTGTATGCTCTTGTCTGTGTAAGTATACATGGGAACACATACATGAGTTCAAGGAGGCCAGATAATCTCCAGTGTTGTTTTTCTTCTTGTATTGTCCACCTTGTTTTTATGAAACAGGATTTCTCATTGATCTGCCACTCACTGATTAAGCTAAGGTTACTGGCTAGTTTTTTTGTTTTTTTGTTTTGTTTTGTTTTTTGTTTTTTGTTTTTTGTTTTTTTTTTTT
>NW_022196897.1:8814854-8831290 GCF_008632895.1 Mastomys coucha
TCAGAAATCTGCCTGCCTCTGCCTCCCAAGTGCTAGGATTAAAGGCGTGTGCCACCACTGCCCAGCTTACTGGTTAGTTTTATGCTATGGTATTTTGTCACAGCAATAGAAACCTTAACTTGGACACATATCCAGAGATACTCTTGTAGCAATCCTCTCAATTCTTTTCTTTGGCTCTTATAATCTTTCTGCTCCCTTCTTCTGCCACGTATCTGAAAGGTTTTATTTGTCCATTTTCAGCCTGATGCCTTTCCCCAGCCCTGAACAGGTTAAAAACTATAGTACAATACCAAATACCAGTTTATTTTGTAAACAGTATGTATTGCTTAACATTTGAAAAGTAAATGAAATTTGTTCTTTATTTTTCAACTTTAACCTTGATTAGATACATATGAATTCACTTATTTCATTTAATTAATAATCTGCCATTATTATTTCAATGCCATATGCAAGATCACTTAAGATTAATAACATTTAGTGAGCGCTCTACTGTCAGGGCTTGAGTGGGAAATGTCTCCCACAATCCTGTGTGTTTGAACTCTTGGTCCCTAGAGTGTGCTTCTACTTTGGGAGGTCAATAGAACCTTTGGAATGCTGGCAATAGTGACTCTGTAGGAGCAGGCTGTAAACATGATGCTCACCTGATTATCTCAAGTTCCCTGATCCCCAAAGATGTGAGCAGATATATGATCCCAACAACAAGAGCTCTGCTATGTCTTCCCTGCATTGACAGTCTGGGTTATAGATGGAATCCCGAGACAAGATAAACCTCTTTTTCCTTATGTTTTTTTTTTTGTTTTTGTTTTTGGTTTTGGTTTTTTTTTCCTGCAGATGTTTTGTCTCATTGATGAAGAATGAAATCAGCAGAACTCTAATGCTATAACATTCAGAGCAACAGGACCAGAACCCCAAGATTGTCAGATACTCACCCTGGAAGGCACAGGCTGTAGTGGGGAATGCAAAAGAGGCTCAGAGAACTCTATCTTTTTGATTTACATTTTCATCCTTAAAAACAACAGGGACATCTGTCCAGTGGTAGTGCTCACCTTTAATCACAGCACTTGGGAGGAAGAGACAGGAGGATCTCTACAAGTTCGAGGCCAGCCTGGTCTACAGAGAGAGTTCCAGGATAGTCAGGGTCACACATAGAAACTGTGTTTGGAAAAACAAAGACAAAACAAAACCACCCAACAAACCAACAAACAAACAAAGGAGAGGAACATAGGTAGTGGTTAAGCTAATAGGTGTTGGCATCTCCTTAAATAAAGAGTTAAGATGCACCAATATGTGCTATTATCAACTTCAAAGACTTCTATACAAATAAACAGAGACACAAACAAGACCGTAACTGCTCTATGTGTAGAATCTATTGTTAGAATCTGAGAATAGATTACTGGGTCTGCTGATTTCTCTAATGGGCAATTTCTACAAAGAAAGAACTAACCCAACCATAACCCAGGATCATTAAAATGCTTTCTTTCTCTTGGTCTAAAGAGGCTGGCTCATTTTGTTCAGAGACAGGTCTCAAAGACTATACTGGAAGGCCTAGAGTTTACACCCCTCAAAGAGGCAGCCACTTTGAAAGAGAGAAAGTGCTTTATAACCAGTTAATAAAGGTGAGGGCATGTTAGGACATGTGTGCTTGGCCAGCTGTTGGCTCTCGCCCTAAGCATAATGCTAGCACTAACGTTTGGGGCGGATAGCTTCTTTGAGAGTCCCTGGCTGGATATGTTGATACCTTTCACTGGGGCTCAAGTTTATTTTATAAATTGATACCACTTTTCTGAAGAAAACAAGGACAGATTTAAGAGCATTTCCATGGATATTCCCTGGCCTTTGCCAAAAAGTAATGAGACAGGCCTCCCTCCAGGCTTGGTTCCATTTTGGGCAAATTGCAAATATGTGACATTTTAGGAATCTTGGGCTGCTTTGCTCTTCACACCCATTTAATCACAATTTGGTGACTGGGGTTGACGGAATAAAGTAGTTCTGTCCCTTCGCTGCAGTGGTGTTTCTGGGATTTTGTAGCAATAATGGTTTCAGAAAGGAATGGAAACAAATAAGCCCTAGCAACTCAGAAGCCAGATGACTTGAAGCTGGCTTGGACATTCTGGACTCATCTCCACGACTTTAAATTTTCATTTTATTTGTTCTAAATTATAAACAGACCTGTGTGGATTTTGCTTTTGTACCTTCATATTTGAGGTAGAACCAGGTTGGAGTATAAGTTTACTTACCTTTTAGCAATGTAGTGGGACAGACAGACTCCATGATTATTAAAACTGGAGAACCACAACTGGAAATTAGATTTGTTGACTATTGAAGCCTTTTCTTTCCCTTCTCCTCTAGGCTGTCCTAGAGTCAGGTGGTAGCTACCATGTTAGCTTGCATAACAGGGGTGGGAGAGAGATGTGTAGTGTGATGCCTGGAAGCAGTGACAGTTTACTGAATTAGCCAAGTGTGTACAGAGGCAGAGCTGGGAGCTCCCAGTCACTGAACTTACTACACTACAGAAGACGCTGACTTTGAACTTGCACTGGTCCCCTACCTCTGTTCCCCAAATGCTGGCATTACAAGAGTGGAACATCATACCTGGCTTTTTTTACCCTTGGTATTTTTAATTTACTAACTTTAAAAAGTCAACCATAATGAGCCTATGGTATTTACCCCCAAGACACATGTCTTTTCAAAATATATGCAACATTAGAAATATGTTATATGAATGCTTACCAAGTTGGAATGTATTAGTTAATCTTGGAGTGCCTTTATATAACCATGGGAAGTTTGTAGCCCTGGAGTAGAGAAATACTGGGGCCTGAGTTCTCTCACATCCAGCATGGCCTTTTAATGTTTCTGGTAGAGGTATTATGTATCTGACCTCAAACTCTAGGAAGATAGTCATAAACTTAACAGCCTGGGACTGGCATAAACAAGATCAGTGGAATCAGATAGATAGAGGAACCAGAAATAAAATTTCAAAGCTCCACTCACTTAAGTTTTGATAAAGGCAAAAGCATACATTGGGGGAAAAGCCTGTTCAACAGACTGTGGAGGTAGAAGTGCATTTCTATCTGCAAGAGAAGGAAATGAGATTCTTGTTTTTTATCCTGGACAAAATCTACTCAAAATGCATCAAAGACTTTAAAATCTGGCACTTTAAAAGAAGCAAAATAAAGCATGAGGTTCCGTTTAAGATGCTGGGGTAGGTAGGCAAGAGCATTTTGAAAGGAACAGTGATGGCAGGAAGTGACGGCAAGCACCAACAGGTGGGACTTTGTGAAAGTCACACATTCCTGTGCAGGGACCACTCAGCAGAACAAACAGAAGTCTACAGAGTGTCTACAGAGTGTCCCCCACCACACTGTAGACAGGAGGCTAAGAGGGGCTTTATGAAGAGTTGCAGAAAGTAAATACCAAGGAAATAAAACTGCAGTCAAGTGCTAATGAACTGAATAGGCAGTTTTCACACATGATCAGTAACTATATATTTTACAATTTCAATATCCCTATCCACCAGGGAAATGCAAATTTAAACTACTTTGGGATTCTACCTTACCTCATTTGGAATGGCCATCAACAAATCTGACAAGTAATGTTGGAAAGGGTATAGAACCCTTATTAACTGTGAGTTTAATTAGCAAATTAAGACAGCTAGTGTGGAAATCAGTTTAGAGATTTCTCAAAAAATTAGAACTACCATATGACCCAGCTATTCTACTCCTAGGTATATAATTAATATATATGTATATACCCAAGAATTCCATGTATAGCATGGACATGAAATAAATCTAGCTATCTATCAACAGATAGACAATGAAAATTATATATATATATATATTCATGTGTGTGTGTGTGTGTGTGTGTGTGTGTGTGTGTGTATACTATTCACCTCTAAGGAAAACAAATTTAAAATTTTTCAGGAAAATAGGTGGGCTTAGAATGCATATTAAGTGAGGCCACAGAATATCTGAAGAAATTTACGTTCTCCCTCATGTGGAATCTACGTATCCACATATATAAACACGTGTGCGTGTGGGTACAGTACAACATGGAGGAAAGAGAACACAAAAGTCTAAGACAGTCTCTTCGAGAACAAGGACAGATTGAGCTCAAGTCATTACAAAGGGTGGAAAGCTGGTGTGCTCTTAGTTCTAACTCTGTCATGGAGTTTTTGGTTTTGATGGTGGATAAATGCATAAATTATATTATTTATATTTATTATGATAAAAATGCAAAATCCAACGTGAAGCTCCGCTGCTTCAGTTTTGAGTGGTTACTAACTGTACAGAAGTTCATCAAGTGGTGGCCCATTCCTTTAATCCCAGCACTCTGAAGGCAGAGGTAGGTAGATCTCTGTAGGTTTGAAGCCAGCCTGATCTACATAGTGAGTTTCTGGACAGCCAGGGCTACAGAGAGAAGCCCGGTCCTTTTTTTTTTTTTTTTTTTGGTTTTTTGAGACAGGGTTTCTCTGTAGCCCCGGCTGTCCTAGAACTCACTCTGTAGACCAGGCTGGCCTCGAACTCAGACGTCCTCCTGCCTCTGCCTCCCAAGTGCTGGGATTAAAGACGTGTGCCACCACCGCCCGGCACAATTTTTTTTTTTAAGATTTATTTTTATTTTTAACTGTGTGTATGCTTGTACATATGTGTGTAGGTGTGTGCACATGAGTGCAGCTGTCCACGGAGGCTAGGGAGGATGTCAGATACTTTCGTGCTGGAGTTACAGTCAGTTATGGTCCATCCAACATGGATGTTGACTACTGAACTGTGGTCCATCAGCCCCAATGAAGCTTTGGAGACACACGTTTCTTGATCTTCTACATTCAGTGGGATGCAGATACTGTTGCCACTGTAGTGGAATCAACTTTAACACAAAGCTGGGGCATTGAGGAGAGAAGAAACTTAAAGATGTCAAGTTGACAGTCAGCACTAACTATCACATACATACAATAAACATTTTCTGGTTTTTTTTTTTTTTCTTTCATTCCTGAGTATTGAACCCAGAGACTTGCCTATGTTGGATAAGCACTGTATGATACACCACATCCCCAGCCCTTGAAGGTATTTTGTGGACTGAGTTAGAGAAGGCATGTAAAGAATTCAACATAGAATCTTGCTCACAGCAAGTTTTTGGTGACTGGTAGCTGAGCTGGTTGCTAATATTATTGTTTAACTGTTCAAATGTTGTCTATCCCATAGCATCTAGATGTGCCAACATCAGACTGAGCAGACCAATGACAGATTGCTGAGTGTGGTCACATTATATTAGAAAGAGCAGAAATCCGATTGAATAAGGCTGTGTAAGGATAAATGAAATCTCTATCATTGAATCACCAGGAAAATAAAGAGAAAATAGAACCAAGGCTTCCTGGTTCCAAATCCAGGTCACAACATACTTTCCTGAGGCCCGTTGTCCCCTCCTCCCTTCTTCCCTTTCTCCCTTCCTCCCTTCTTCCCTTCCTCCCCTCCTCCCCTCTTCCCTTCTTCCCTTCCTCCCTTCCTTCCTCCCTTCCTTCCTTCATCCCTTCCTCCCTTCTTCCCTTCCTTCCTTCCTCCCTTCTTCCCTTCCTCCCTTCCTTCCTTCCTCCCTTCCTCCCTTCTTCCCTTCCTCTCCTCCTCCCTTCCTCCCTTCCTCCCTTCTTCCCTTCCTCTCCTCCTCCCTTCCTCCCTTCTTCCCTTCCCCCTTCCTCCCTTCCTCCCTCCCTTCCTCTCTTCTTCCCTTCCTTCCTTCCTTCCTCCGTCCCTCCATCTTTCCCTCCCTTCCTTCCTTCCTTCCTCCCTTCCTTCCTTCCTTCCTCCCTTCCTTCTTTCCTCCCTCCCTCCCTCCATCTCTCCTTCCCTTCCTTCCTTCTTTCTTCCTTTCACCCCTCCCTCCTTTCTTCCTTTCCTTCCTCTATCCTTCCCTCCCTTCCTTCCTCCTACCCTCCCTTTTCTCCCTCCCTCAATCTCTGACTGGAGATAGAGGGAGGTGGGGGTGTTGGAGGGGGTGGGGCAGCTGCATCATCACATTGAGATGTTCTATTTGGTAGGGATCCTGTCAGATAGTCAAATGCACTTGAGTTACTTTTGCATCTGAGTTATGCTGCTGTGACATGGATTGAGTCCAAAGACTCTAAAAGCTACTGCATAAAATTACCTTTGAAATTTAGAAGTATCTATTGTACAAAAATCTTTTGGTCTTAACTATGCATCTCAAACTATAGTTAATGTCTTTAGAGCCCCACCACAAGCCCCTGGGCGGTGGTGGCGCACGCCTTTAATCCCAGCACTTGGGAGGCAGAGGCAGGTGGATTTCTGAGTTCGGGGCCAGCTTAGTCTACAGAGTGAGTTCCAGGACAGCCAGAACTACACAGAGAAACCCTGTCTAAGAAAAAAAAAGAAAGAGCCCCACCAGAACTCCTGAAAGAGGCACCAGGGCTTTCACACATCAGACATGTACAAACTACTCACTATTTTTAAATACATGTTTGTGAGAGAACAGAATATCTTCTTGGGCTTTCCATGTTGCTTCCCCTTTGCATGGATGGTTTAGGAGGCCAAACAGTTCCCCAAACCATTGTTTTAATACCAATAGACTGGTTTCAACAAACATTTTCATAAACAATAACTTGATTTCACAGATAACTCACCCAAAACTGTTAGCACACCAAAGAAGTATGTTTCTCATAGTTAAACTGGCATTGAGTTTGGGTGGAGAAAATGATGGATTTCAGAACTACCTTTGGGAAATGTCATCTGTGTTCCAAAAAGCAGAGCATACATTTTCAGAATGTCACCCATGTGGAAGTTGGAGTACTTCATATATTTCAATCAGCATTGATGTATGAGCCTTATCTATTCAAACATTTACCAAATCATTCACCTTGTGGGCAACACTACAGAATAAGCTAGCAGGTTCTAAAAAACATATAATCATAAATGTGTTATATGAAAAGTTTCTAAACGTAGCCTATGCCTGCAGATGAAGGACTATCAGATCTACTGAGGAAGACATCTAGAGCTGGTAGCCAAAGTCATATCTTACCAGGAAAATAAATGCTAAGGCTGATGTATGCCTAAGAAGATGCTGTGGATCAAGGTTAACTGTATCATCCATTGGGCTTTTTCATTTTGAAAGCATGAAGAGATCCAGTAGTGAGTCATAGCTGTTACTTCCAAACTAGATCAACGTTGAAGAGAGCCTGTTGCGGAGACTAGCTGATGATGGGTGTCCTGTCTAATGGGAAACAGTTGCTTTCTGGCTAGTTCCGGCCATTTAGGTAGACAGTAATGAGTTGCAGCTGAAGGGTGGAGGTCTGCTAAAAAGAACTATACTTTTTCCTTGCCAAATATAATGAATCAAGTATGTATTCCAACTACTCCACTATTGATAGTCGTTCAAGAAAGATTTTTGTGATGTGACTATTTCACAGAAAATAAAACCCACTGGAAAGTTAGTGGAGAGGATTGTTGCAGCTCAATAAACAGTATGGAACCAAATGAAAAGTAATCAAGATTTATCACCATAGAAACAAGGGCAGAAATTAAAACAAAGAATAACTATGGCCTAAGTACAAGAATGTCAGTGTATGATAAACCATGCTAATTAGGATGAAGTGGTTTATGTTTTAGCTACAAATCCACCCTGAATTTCAGAGGCTTAAGACAGCAAAGGCATATTTGGTTCTTCAAGGAAGCTGTGTTGGCCTTTGTCACTGATATTTTTGTAATCTAGGGACCCACAGCACCTGGCACCAACACTAATAGTCTTTCCTCTAGTACAATTCGTACAACATTGCCAGGTGGTGGTGGCAATTTCAGCACTGGGGAGGCAGAGGCAGGTGTATCACTGTGAGTTCAAGGCCAGCCTGCTCTACATAGTGAATTCCCAGATGGCCAGAAATTGAACCAGGGCCATCTCTCCGTTACACAGAGATACCCTGTCTCAGGAGGTAGCGTCACTTATCATCATCATCATTATTAGCTAGCATACAAAATGAAGGGTTTAATTTTGTCATTTTCACAGATGTATGTCATTGTATCTTGCTAATATCTGTACCCTAAAATTTCCATTGTGCCCTTCCTGTCTCCTCCTGTTCCTTGTCTCCCGAAACACGTATATCATACATGGTGTAGATCTCATGTATGAAAGAAACCATGAGCTATCTGTCTTCTTGAGTCTGGCCTGTTTCTGTCAACATCACGATCTCACCCCTTTTAAGAATAATGAAAGAGACAGGTAGGCTGCAAATGAGACTCTTAAGCTACATGTGTCTGTGGTTGGGCAGGTGGCATGAATGCTGGTCTCAGTGTTTGTTGACTGAATCGACGCAGGGCCAGAAGCTGTGGTAGCACTAACAAACAGTTGTCTTTACAGATTAACATGCTGCTGACTTATGGCCTTGCAGGATGACTCCAGATACTCCTTGAGAGCGGCCTTTAGGCATCTCCACTTCTACGCTCAAAGCCCCTCTTGGAAACTAGATATTGGAGTCACTAGTAAGCCAGCAGCATTTTGGGAAGGTATCCCCCATTTGCTGCTCTGAAAAGGCACTGCAAGAGACAGCAGCATTTCTCCCTCAAGAGGGCTGGCACCGCGTGTAGGCCATGTGCAGGCATAGTCAAACAATCTCAATTGAAGGGCACCTCGTTGATTGGGTGCTGTGCCAGCCTAGGAAACAGTGCTGCCTTTGAGAGGCACAAAGAGCCACTGTCCTTGCCTCTCTCTCATCTCCAAAACCTGTTGGAGTCCAAGAACTTTTTGGTGGTGATAACGAAGGCTCCTGGAAGAGTAAGCAGAAGGTTCTGGTCCTGCCACCTGTAGAACTGGAGCCGAAAACAGCCAGCAGAACAGGGCCTGAAAGACTAGAGCCTCCCAGGCTTGTTTTTTTTTTTTCCTGGACTGTAATCTGAAAGGAAAATAAGCTCTGTCAAAAACAGAATGTCCTTTTCTCCTGGCATCTGTGTGTTCTGAACTGCGCTGTCCTCATCCACAGAGTGAGTCAGGTGCTGAATGCCAGGATGTTCTCTTGGTGGTATCTACCCACATGCTAGGGTATTCCTCAATGTACTTCTGAATCTAATTAATGTAAAGGCCTTGGAAATTGTTTCAGAACAGTCAATGGCCACCAATAGATGAATTCTACACTATGAGGGAGAAAAGGCTACAATGGCTGACCACTGAGAACTTTTCCAGGATGTGCAATTAGGAAGCCATTTAATTCATCTAGTCTGTGCTCACTGTGGCCTCAGACCTAAATAGCTTAAATGTGCACAGCATTGCTCTGGGTTCAAATACAGAGTGCATGCACTAAGGAGAGAAGGCTAAATGTATAGAATTGCTGTTAAGAAAATCGGCTTACCAAACCTACACTGGGTACTTCCTGGGTCCAGAACTAGCTGGAGACAAGAGATAGAACTCACATTGTTTTCAGGTGAATGGTAAAAACTGATGTTCACTCAGGGTATGTAATAAGATGGAGGCAGCACCATGGTACTTGGGTGGCAGCTCTGAGGAGGAAGAGCTAACTCTGTCTGGAGGCAGAATAAAAGAAGCCTCACTAAATGACACCATAAGGTAGTTTAAGCTTCAGGGTGAGTTAACTGAGAGCAGGGCATAGAGAAAGACATTCTAGATGTCAGAGGGAGCAAATGGCGACAATGTTCCAGCTCCAGAGAGCTGGAGATGTAGTGGCAGGTGCAGGGAGCTGCAGGGACTTCATTGGTGTCGAAGCCTTACAAGCACAAGGGAGTGGTCCTAGAACTGGATGGTGATTAGACTATGAAAGACCTTCCCTGTCTTGCAGAACGGATACTGGGAAGGGAGGCAGACCTCAGCCAAAGAGAGATCAGGGCATTGAACTTCCTAGTTTTACCCCAGGGACCTTTATCCAAGCATTCAAGAGTTACTGACAGACCCCTGTGTGCCAACAGGCATATCAGACACAGTAGCGTCTCCTTACCTCCATCCCCTGCTCTACGCTGGGAAATTAGCCTTCTGGCCTCATAGTCTTCATCTGTGAACCCAACCAATCATGGATGGCACAGATGGAAGACATTTTTAAAAATCTGAACATATACAGACACTTCTACTATATTAGGTTTTTTGGTTTTTCAAGCTAGGGTTTCTCTGTGTAGCCCTGGATGTCCTAGAATCCACTCTGTAGACCAGGTTGGCCTCGAAATCTCTGCCTCCTGATTGCTGGGATGAAAGACATGTATTAGGTTTTATAATTAACCTAAAGATGACTTGACATATACAGAAATTATATGCAAATATTTTCTTTTATATAAGAAAGTTGAACATTCATAGATGTTGGTATCTGCAAGAGGTCTTAGAACCATCCTTGTAGATATTAAGGGATAAATTCTATGTAAGACACTGAAATTATGCCCTGGAATATGGGTGGGAAATCCCCAAGAGGGTCTGAAGTTAAATTTTCTGTTAACTCAGAATAATAATTCTAATTCCCATTATATATACATATGTGTATATATATACATATATATATATACATATATATGTATATATATACACATCTATACACACACACACACACACACATATATAGTGGAAATTTATTATAATGAGAATATATCGGGCTGGTGAGATGGCTCAGCAGGGAAGAGCACCGACTGCTCTTCGGAAGGTCATGAGTTCAAATCCCAGCAACCACATGGTGGCTCACAACCACCCGTAATGAGATCTGACGCCCTCTTCTGGTGCATCTGAAGACAGCTACAGTGTACTTACATATAATAAATAAATAAATCTTAAAAAAAAAAAGAATCTATCTATCTATAAGATAGATTCTATCTTATTATTTATTCTATAAGGTCTTTTCCTCTAGATGACCCCAACTAATACATATATGTAAAAGAAAATGTACATACATATATATATATACACACCTTTATGATAGTATTTGTAGTTTGAGATTTATTCTGACTAGATATATAACTTCATTTAGGCCTCATGATAATCTTGTATATGGAATATTGCTATCCTCATTTCCAAAGAGAAAGAGACTTATTTTGGCTCATTGTTTGAAGAAATATGGTGTGGAAAGCATGGTGGCAGGTTCATTGCACAGCTGGTTCCCATATGGCATGGATGGTTTATGTATGGAGTGAATGGTTCATGTATGGCATGGATGGTTCATGGTTCATGTATGGCATGAATGGTTCATGTATAGCCATGAATGGTTCCTGTATGGCATGAATGGTTCATGTATGGCATGAATGGTTCATATATAGCCATGAATGGTTCATGTATGGCATGAATGGTTCATGTATAGCCATGAACGGTTCATGTATGGCATGGATGGTTCATGTATAGCCATGAATGGTTCCTGTATGGCATGAATTGTTCATATATGGCATGGATGGTTCATGTATAGCCATGAATGGTTCATGTATGGCATGAATGGTTCATGTATGGCATGGATGGTTCATGTATAGCCATGAATGGTCATGTATGGCATGGATGGTTCATGTATGGCATGAATGGTTCATGTATAGCCATGAATGGTTCATGTATGGTTCCTGTATGGCATGGATGGTTCATGTATAGCCATGAATGGTTCCTGTATGGCATGGATGGTTCATGTATAGCCATGAATGGTTCCTGTATGGCATGGATGGTTCATGTATGGCATGAGTGGTTCATGTATAGCTATGAACGGTTCATGTATGGCATGGATGGTTCATGTATGGCATGGATGGTTCATGTATAGCCATGAATGGTTCCTGTATGGCATGAATGGTTCATGTATGGCATGGATGGTTCATGTATAGCCATGAATGGTTCCTGTATGGCATGGATGGTTCATGTATAGCATGGATGGTTCATGTATAGCCATGAATGGTTCCTGTATGGCATGGATGGTTCATGTATGGCATGGATGGTTTGTGTATAGCCATGAATGCTTCATGTATGGCATGGATGGTTTGCATACGGCAGCTCATTCAGTGTTCAACTGTTGATCCCATATCGGCATCCCAGGAAGCAGAGAAGGAGAAAGGCCGGTGCTCAGCAGGATTTCTCCAATTTCTCTTTGTATTCATTCTGGGACTGTCTTAGGTTGGACCCACCCACACTCAGTGTAGCTCTTCCCTCTTTTACTAACCCTCCTGAAATGCCTTCACAGATGAGCCAGAGGTGTCTCCTTTGTGATTCTGAACCCAGTCCCATGTCTCCATCTGAGCTCTAACAGCCTTGGCTAGCCCATTTCCTAGGCTTCATGTAGCCTCTCTGATCTATTTATTCTACCACTCCACACCTGCAGTTTCTGTCAATAGAAACCCATGTTTCTGGCATTTCACACACACACACACACACACACACACACACACACACGGACACACACAGGAACACACATACAGGTTTACTCTCTGTATCTCTGGCTGTCCACTCTGTAGACCAAGCTGCCCTCAAACCAACAGATTCACTTGACTTTACCTCCTGAATGATCCTGGGACTAAAGGCATGCACCACCCACCACCACCACTTGGCCATTTCCAATAATTTAAGGTCTCCATTGAAATTCAGGCTTTTCCTTTATAGTTCCATGCACAACCCACTCAGGACTTGCATACTGAGAATCTGACATTGTTGCAGGGTCGCTGGATCTTGGTAGCTTGCTGCTGAAAGCATCTATGACTCTCAGTTGCATCCCTACAGAACAAATGCAATGTAGATATCGCCAGTATATTTTGCTTCTGGTTAAATATAGCCTGCTTTCTTTGCATTATATCTGTAATGACCTCCTTGTGCCTTTGTACATGAGTCTGGGAAAACACTTCGCTAAACAACTGTTACAATAGTGTATCCCAGAGTCTCTACTTCTTCATGGTTGTTCCTTTCAAATCAATTGCCTCATTGGATGCTAGAACTCTTCACGGGTACAGCTTCCCAGACAGACACCTTCCCTCCTGTTCTGGCACGAAGTCAGAGATTCTTCTTAATGCTGCCAATTTGTTTAACAATTATAGTCACTTTTCCTGAACTTGTCCTGTCCTAACCTTTAGCTACATTCATTGTTCACATCGTCAGTCATTCTCAACGCTCCCCCCCACCCCCCAAGCTGGATGAATGCAGTAAAACCCGCACTATAACCTAACTGTTATGCTGCCTTGAAATTACCTCAGTCTAACAAGCTAGTCCACTGTTTCTGGATTCAGCCTCACTCAGATGTTCAGGAAACAGGCAAAGAAATAATTCTTTGCCAGAATGTAACAGGGATGGCCTCTGGCCCCATTCCCAGTAGAAAGAGTCCTTGTTCCCCTCAGAAACCCAATGAGTTCACCCTCTGCTCTACCTTTGCATCTGCTTTCTTGTCTTCCAGGCTGGGGTCAGCATGGACCACTAAACCCTGTGTCTTAGTCAAGGTTTCTATTCCTGCACAAACATCATGACCATGAAGCAAGTTGGGGAGGAAAGGGTTTATTTGGCTTACTTCCACATTGCTATTTATCACCAAGGAAGTCAGGACTGGAACTCAAGCAGGTCAGGAAGCAGGAGCTGATGCAGAGGCCATGGAGAGATGTTTCTTACTGGCTTGCTCTCCCTGGCTTGCTCAGTCTGCTCTCTTATAGAACCCAAGACTTCCAGCCCAGGGATGGCACCACCCACAAGGGGCCCTACCCCCTTGATCACTAATTGAGAAAATGCCCCACAGCTGGGTCTCATGGAGGCACTTCTCCAACTGCAGCTCCCTTCTCTGTGATAACTCCAGCTTGTGTCAAGTTGACACACAAAACCAGCCAGTACACCCTGCTTTCAGGGTACTTCCCTAGGCCACAACTCCAATTCTTCCACATTCCTTCCACAAGCTGGCTCTGAAGGCCTGTGAATCAGAGTCAGGCTATCAAAACAACAAGCCCACATCTCTGCACCGATTTTCTGTATTGGTTACTTTAAAAAACTAAAACAAACAAATAAACAAACAAAAACAAAACAACTTTGTGACCAAATATCCATCAGGAGGCAGCTTGAGAGAGGAGTGACAGAGAAAGTATGGTGGTTGTGACTCAGGAGAGGCAGGCATGTGGAGCAAGTGCTTGTTCCCATTTCAGTGGACCAGAAAGTAGAGCAAAGAGGATGCATTCCTAGCTACATTTTACAGTAATTAAAAATTGGAGATTACATAAAGAATAAGAATAGAGTCCAGCAATATTGTCAAACATCTCATTTACAACTGAGGAAGCTAAGACTTAGGAGTTGGGAAGGCTGGCTTTGGAGTCTCCAGTGGCCGACAACTCCTGATGCTCCCATCTTTGCCTTCCTAGAGGGGAGATTTTGGGTGTGCACTTTAACATTACCACTATAACTCTCCTCTTTCTTTATAAAACTGTTACATTCAAAAGGTGAATACATTTTTATTCTAATTGCTTAGGATTGGCCCCAGATATATTTTACTCCTGAGCTATATACCTACCTTGAATATTGGTTATTGCTTTTGGTTTTTAATAAGAAAAAATTGTTGCCTACAGCTGTTTAAAACTTTATAGTCTAAGCTGATAGCCATAGAGAGCGCGCAAAGGCCCTGCCTGAATTTCACAGGGTGTGTTGGTTGCTTTCATTACTGATCTGATCACTGGGCAAGAATCAATTCAAGTGAAGGGAGGTTTATTTGAGCTTATAGTTCAAGAGTATCTAATCCATCATGGAGGGGAAGGAATATGGCAGGAATGCAATCGCATGGTGTCCACAAGTGAAGAAGCAGAGAGATGGGTGCTGGGGTGCCTTCTTCTTCCACCTTATTTGGTCCAGGACACTAATCCATCATCGCTGCTGTGTATCTTCCCTCTGCAGTGGATTCCTTCTAGTAACACTCACCAACATACCCAGAGACATGTTTCCATGGTGATTCTAAATCCAGTCAAGTTGTCAATCAAGATTAACTGTCACACAGAGTAAACCTGTTCTTGAAATCGCTCATGCCCCAGATGTTCATAAGAACAGCAGCAATAAGAAAGAGGGAGCCTTCTGGAATGGACACTGTGGTCTCTGCTGATTCTACAGCAAGAAAAGAACCTAAGATCATTAGCTTAAGAATAGTGCCAGCAAAACCTATTACCTGGAAACAGTGAGTTGAGCTAGCTGGTGGTCCCGGGGCATCCTGGTGACAGGCGAGCTATTCAGCTCTGCTCTAAACCTTCTCTCATGTTATGGAAGAAACTATCCTGTCTAAGACCTCCAGTTCTGCCAAGAGCCCTCCCTCACCCATGTAATCTCACTTAATAGTGAGGAGAATATTGCGAGTAGGTATTTCCCACTTTGCCAGACAGGAAATTGAAGATCAAGGCAGTTAGTCCCAGAGAGCCAGAAGTCAGGAGTGCTAAGATTAAAAAGGGGGTCTTTTCTAGGCTGCACGCTTTTGCCTTGGCACTAGTCCTGATCCACCCACTCCTCGTTCATCCCCAACCTACCCTCCCTCACACAGGGTCATTTGTTACCACCATTAAAATGAGAGAGCAAGGTCCTCTGAGCAAAGAGCAAGGAGAGACTGGGCCTCAGAAGGCTCTGCAGCAGAAGCTCTAGACTCTGTTTTTTAGGGTCTAGTGCACAGCATTTTGATCCACTGGGAAGAGTGAAGGCTCGCTGCACTTCCCGGTGACTGTGTAGGGGAGGGGTCGTCAGTGAGCTAATTTTCAAAGTGAGGACTGGTTCCTTTGTTGCCCATCTGCTGCTTTGAATCCTGTGTTTGTGTTGCCAACAACTGTAACGGAAGTGTTTCATCTAATTTATAATTGTTCATATCCCTCCAACTTCCAAAGATCAATGCCAGACATAGAAGTGAGGCTTTAATTTTTTTTTTCATACACAAGATTCTTATCTAAATGACTTGCTTTTGCTGATGTGTGTGTTTAAAAATCACGGAGCTAATATAACCAAAACTTGGGAGAGTCAGGCTGCTGCCTTGTCTCTAAAATTCAAATATTTGGATGGGACACAGAGGTGACTGATGCCAAGGACATGCTGATCCATGACAGAGGGGCTCAGATACCAGAGTCTCAATCCCATCCCGACTGTCGGCTGTCACAGGGATAGTAGGTTTAATCTCTTTCATCTGTCTCTTGGCTTCCAAAGACACAATTATTTTGAAACCACATGAGGAGCTGCTAGTGTGAAGTCTGCTCTCCTAGAGTAGTTGTCGGCTAGGCCCAGAGATCCCTGCGGACTCTTTGTTTGGTGAGCACAGGATTCTCTCTGGCCAGCTGAAGGCCTTTTCTTTGTGTCCTGATTGACAGACATGAATTAAATATCACCCCACTGGGCTCTCTGATTGGTGAATGATGACGTACCACAAGAATGTCTTGGGAAAATGGAGTTTCATGATAGGGGGGACAAGACCAGAGAGGCAGGGCTTTTTCAGCTAATCTTGAATTTGACAAAATAGCCGAGACCTTGATTCTGAGCTCCTTTTCTTTTCTTTCTTTCTTTCTTTTTTTTTT
>NW_022196897.1:8831300-8834059 GCF_008632895.1 Mastomys coucha
TTTTTTTTTTAATTTTGGCTGGTTCTGCTTTGTTCAGGCTCTTGA
This sequence comes from Mastomys coucha, assembly GCF_008632895.1. NCBI lineage: Eukaryota > Metazoa > Chordata > Mammalia > Rodentia > Muridae > Mastomys > Mastomys coucha. Next base: position 8,831,346 of record NW_022196897.1, read on the forward strand.
TATGGTTGATCCTGGAATGGACTAAGAGAGGGTGGAAGGCAAAGGAAGTAAAAATTTCAGAGAGAGAAAAGGATTGCTTTCTTTGATTGAGTGCTGCTTCTGCAGATGTGCCTTCTAGTTCTGTGCTCAGCCAGGGTGGGTCTGGCATTGTCCCTGAGGCTCCCCCACCCCAATTTATCAGTCATGTAATTAGTATTCCCAAGGGCAGTTGTCTGCGTTACAAAGTCCACTCTGCTCTCAGCACACCCTGCACAGCCCTAGGCAGACACAGCTCTGCACACACAATGCTCTGGCTTTGAACAGGGAGAAACACTGGGTAAGAATGCTCAAGATGAAATGGGAGGGGAAAGAAAGCCTTTGCAGAAATGTATGAGGTGCAGCTTGCATGCGGCTGCCTGGTAGCAGAGAGCAGGCTTGTGATGAGACGAGCAAGTGTATTTATTGTTCAGTCTGAGAGCCAGTAAAGGCTTTAGGAGTGTGCAAAATAACATGGCTTAGCTGACTCCATTGATGACCCCTTCCCACTCCTAGCCCTGAAACAACACCAACAGCAGCAGCAGCAACAACAGCAACAACAGCAATAAACCAGAAAGGAATCTGAAGTAGGAGGATTACTTAAGGCCCATAGTCTGAGACCAACCTGGGTAACAAAGCAAGAAGATCCCATCTCTGAAACAAGACAAAAAAGATGAAAAGACTTAAAGAGTATAAGTGAAGGCTGGACAAAACCTGAGGACATAGGTATAATTAATCCCTACAATTTACAGGGAAAAAATATGTCAGGTATTAGAAGCATAAACTTGTAATCCTATCACTACTGAGCCTGAGATAAGCAGGTCCCAGAAACTCCCTGGCTAGCCAGCCTCACCTACTTGGTGATCTCTAGGCCAGTGAGAGTTCCTGCCCCATTGATACCTGGGGTTATCCTCTGGCCTCAATACATGCACATGTGTGCACATTGTTATGTGTACATATGTGCACATGTACCTTCCCCACAGTATACTTATAAGGTTCAGTTGAGACAGCCAACTAAATTTTATCTTTTGTGAACAATATTTTCTATTGTATGTAACATGTACTTGGATGGGAAATCAGGCCGGCTTCCTCGGTCTGCCAGACAGATGATACTGATAGAAGATAGCACAGGGGGCAAATCCCTTGCCCAGCTGTCAATAGCTACTGGTGCTGTTTTGCCTTCAAGTATAATACAAAAATTCCTCCCACAACTGGAGAACAAGGGAGAGGTATTTTTTTTTAAATTTATTTATATTTTTATATGTGTGAGTACACTATAACTCTCTTTAGACACACCAGAAGAAGGCATCAGATCTCATTACAGATGGTTGTGAGCCACCATGTGGTTGCTGGGAATTGAACTCAGGACCTCTGGAAGAGCAGTCAGTGCTCTTACCCGCTGAGCCATCTCTCCAGCCCTAAGGGAGAGGTATTTAAGTGCTGACTAGACTTGAACAGTAAAGAAGATGGTCCCTGTAAGAGGTTTGCTTAGCTGCGTGGGGAGAGGCATCTTAATAGGTCTAAAAGGGCAGTGCCAGTACTAGTTTGGGAATAAGGGAGCAACTCATAACCCTCAACTAGAACCACTTATAGGGCTTGCTCAGATGAGTGAGATGTTGTCTAGGGAAGAGCAGAAAGAGGAGAAGGAGCCACAGGCAAACAGGAATGGTGGGGCATGGCAGATTGAGATGCACACAAGTCACACGCCTCCAGAATTGGGAGGTCAGCTGACAAGACAGGTCAAAATCTTGAAAAAAGAAATTTGGTCTGTGTTCTCTGTGGGCTGAGAATAAAGTCACTCACTCAAGTCAAATAGCTTTGACCATAGCAGGAAGTCTGTATCCAAAAATCGAGTCTACAATTCATTCCTCGGCACAACGGAACTATCAACTCTCAGCTTAGCTACAATGGAGGTAAAATCCTTTGGTGATGTGAGGGTCATTGAAGTACAGCCTTATTACAATGAAACCCAATGTCTAAAAATTGTCCTTATTTTGGGCTTGCAGCACAGTAAGAGCCAAGATTTTAAACTCTACTAAACAAACAAACAAACAAAAAGACTTTATATATTTATGTTCATTAAAAAAATACTAGTAGTGATGTATTATTTTGAAGTATACAGTTAATATGTTTGGAGTTATTTAAAATTTATATTGAGAAAAATGTATTTTCACTATTGCTGTAGATGAGCGTCTACATGATTGTTAAATTGATTATTGTTTTATATCAAACAATTTTTATAATACTCATTTTTATTGTTATAATATTTTATAAATTTTAAGGAATATGACAAAAATATTGTAGGTATTGAAGGGGGTCTCTGGGAGAAGTTGGAGTACACAACCCATGTTCTCTCTGCCATTTCTTATTGCTTTCCTAAAGTATACTGTGTGGCTGCGATGATTCCCCCCCCCCCGACCCCTACTCCCCTGATTCTTCCCTCCGTGTGTGTGTGTGTGTGTGTGTGTGTGTGTGTGTGTGTGTGTGTTTCCCCTCATGAATTTAACAAATTCACTTCCAATATCTTGGATTTGATGAGTGCCTTGAAATGTCACAGAAGGGAATGGGTTTGTTCACTGTTAAGTGACCTGCACAAGGATTGAATGTACTCTCTTGCTAGGGTTTGACGGGTTTGAGTCGCGGCAGGAAGCGTCTGCAGACACCAGGCCCAGGCAGTTTCATGTGTAAGAGGTTTAATT
>NW_022196897.1:8838277-8839255 GCF_008632895.1 Mastomys coucha
TAAAGTCATTCACCAACTGTTTCAATGAACAATGGTTCTGCTTGAAGGGTGGCACAGACATTAGGTGCAGGTAAGAATCTGGTTCATTAGCTGTGATAATTTGAAAAAGCATTCATCTCAGAGAAAGAGTAACTTTTAAAGTCCTCTTCTTCAAACTTGATACAAGAGCTACAAATATCAAGCAAAGTATTCAGTCTCCCTCTTTGTTGTTCTCTTTCCTACAAGCCACCTCCCAAGTTAATTGTCTATGTCTCCCTTGGGTATATAAATACTTTTGAAATATGTAAGCTGTTCTGAAAACCATAGTATAGTGTAAAAACACGAAATAAACAATACTACTAATAGAGATGCTGAGATAGGAGAATCAAGATTTCAAGACCCTTATGTTGTACACAGCAAGACACTGTCACAAACAAACAAGCTGAAAGTGTATGTAGATTGTACAATATTGGATCTATTTGTCCAATTACCAAATTAGAGAGACCATTGGATACAATCAACAAATTTCCAATTACTCATATTATTGGATTTCAATCAATTAGGATATGTTCATAATATTAATTTTCATATTAAGATTTTAAGAAAAGGTAATTGTCACTTCCTTTTGTTTTTGTTGTAAGAGATAGAATTAGATTTGTGTGGATTTTTTGAAAGATTACTTTCTTGCTTCTTCTAGGGTTTTTGCTCCTTATGTTGATGTTTTCCATCTATTATCCTTTGTAGGACTGGATTTGTGGAAAGATATTGTGTAAATTTTGTTTTGTCATGGAATATCTTGTTTTTTCCATCTATGGTAATTGAGAGTTTTGCTGGGTATAGTAGCCTGGGCGGGCATTTGTGTTCTTGTAGGGTCTGTATGACATCTGCCCAGGATCTTCTAGCTTTCATAGTCACTGGTGAGAAGTTTGTAGTAATTCTGATAGGCCTGCCTTTATATGTTACTTGCCTTTTTTCCCTTCCTGCTTTTAAAATTCTTTC
>NW_022196897.1:8839793-8880964 GCF_008632895.1 Mastomys coucha
AGTCCTGTATCATCATCATGATAAGTAATTTTAGATCTGAATCTTGCTTTTCCGGTGTGATGGTGTGTACAGTACTTACTATGGTGGGAGAATTGGGATCTGATGATGCCAAGTAACCTTGGTTTGTGTTGTTTATTTTCTTATGCTTGCCCCCTGCTATCTGGTTATCTCTAGTGCTACCTGCCCTTGGTAAATCTGACTGGAGCCTGTCCTTCCTGTGATCCTGTTTGTGTCAGAACTCCTCAGAGTCAAGCTGTCTCTGTGATCCTGTGATTCTGGGACTCTGTGACCCTGGGCTTGTTAGAGCATCTGGGAGTACAGCAGCTTCCTCTGGGTATTGTGGGACTGACTGTGGAGCCTGGGCCCAAGGTCTACTCAGGACATCAGCCCAGAGAGATGGGAAGGAACCCAAGCAACTCTGCTGGAGGAGTTCCTGTGTGCCCGGTCCAGCTGGTCCCAGTTACTCCTGGTGTTGGGACAGATGTTGGGTCCTCCTCACCTCTGTTCCTGAGAGTGTTAGAGAACCTGGGAGTGGAGCTTCCTCTGGGTGTTGTGGGACTGGTTGCGGAGCCTGGGCCCAAGGTCTGCTCAGGGCACCAGCCCAGAGAGACTGGAAGAAACCCAAACCATTCTGCTGGAGGAGTTCCTGTGTGCCTGGTCCAGCTGGTCCCAGTTACTCCTGGTGTTGGGACAGATGTTGGGTCCTCCTCACCTCTGATCCTGAGAGTGTTAGAGCCCCTGGGAATGGAGCTTCGTCTGGGTGTTGTGGGACTGGCTGCGGATCTTGTGCCCAAGGTCTGCTCAGGACACCAGCCCAGAGAGACTGGCACATACTGTTAAATACCCAGAACTGCAAACTAAATAAAGTGTTTCCCCTTTATAATGTGATCCAGCCTCAGGCATTTCATGATAGTAATAAAAAAAGAGAGATGAATACATGAGCAATTAGGTCATGAGGACAGACCCCTCATAATATTAATTTTCTTATAAAAGATTACTGAGTGAGCACCCTTACGCCTCTGTCACAGGAAAGCACCATAAGAAGAGGTTTGCATGACCAGGACATATGCCCTGAATCTGTAGCACCTTAACCTGGGCCATTCTAGCCATTTATGAATCATGTTGTTTATAGATCATTAGACACATAGTATTTCTTAAAGCTGTTTCAATGGACTTTAATGCTTAATTACCCCCTTGATATCCTTGTCTGACAGTATAGCCATGTTCTGAATGTTGGGATCAGTTCTTCAACATTTGAATTTAAGAGGAAGAGGAGGCAGAATTCAGCCTGAGATATATTAAGTCATGGGGCCTCCCTGAACAGAGTTGACTAAGAGTCTATGGCAGTGGTAAAATAGTCTTAACATAGAAAGATGTACCAATGGGGCTGGCAAGATGGCTGAGTGGGTAAAGGGCTTGCCATGCAAACATGAGGACTAGACTTCAGACCTCTAGCACCTAAGTAAATGTCAGGCGGGCACGGTAGCCCACTTTAATCCCAGTCCTTTCGAGACAGAGATGGAGTATCTGAAGCAAGCTGGCTAGCTAGACCAGCCAAATAGGTGAGCTCTAGGTTCCACTCAAGTGGGACAGTGGATGGTAACTTATAGATAATTAAAATATAACAACCTCTTTCAGCAGGAATTAACAGAACACTATGTATGACACAGCTATTGTGCTCCTTTCTATCTGATTGTTCGTTTCCCAGCTTGAACCCTCCAGCACTAGGGACTGAAGCCACAGCTATGAATGTGAAACTGTTCCCTAGGAACGGAGGGGCAAGTGCTAGAGGAGCTCTCCTTGGATGTGAGCTTCTAGAGAAGAAACACAGCAGGTTGCCTGGGATGGAGTAGTGGGTTTTCATCTCAAGTTCAGTCCAGATATGGACAAATAACCTGCTTGGTTTATGGGCCTCCTTCTTAAAGGTTTATGGAAAGGTGAGGCCCCAGGTGGAGTGTGAGTATCACACCAGAGAATTCCAGCATTGTTTTGTTGGTTATGGCCCCTGAAGATAAACTTTTGTTATGAACGTACTTCTTCCTTGGCTAACACCTGTGACAGACACAGTAGCTATGAACTTGTTCTGTGTACGGAGGACCTTCAGGTCAATGCACAACTCAGAAGGGAGGCCAGGGTTTTAGGTAAGAGCCAAAAAAAGTGTTGAAGAGTGGAAGTAGATTACACATAGTGTAACATGTATAAGAGGCTGGAGAGATTATTCAGTGGTTAAGAGCACTTGCTGCTCTTCTAGGGGTCTGGAGTTCCAGGGGACTATCTGTAACTCTAGCTTTATGGGATTAAACACTATGTGGCACACATGCAGAGAGAGAGAGAGAGAGAGAGAGAGAGAGAGACAGAGAGACAGAGAGAGAGAGAGAGAGAGAGAGAGACAGAGACAGAGACAGAGACAGAGACAGACAGAAACAGAGACAGACAGAGACAGAGAGGAAGAAGAAGAAGGAGGAGGAGGAAGAGGAAGAGGAGGAGGAGGAGGAGGAGGAGAAGGAGGAGGAGGAGGAGGAGAGAGGAGATGGGAGAGGGAGAGTAACACATGCCATTTAACTGTGTAAGTATACATTTCTATTATATGAAGTTCATTCCATACCACAGAAAGGGAGATGTTATAATGGGTAAGAGTCCTTGCTGTGTAAGTCTGAAGATCTGAGTCGAAACCCACAGCACCCATGATATAAGCGAGCTGTGGCTACATGTGCCTGTAACAGCAGTTCTGGGAGATAGAAACAGAAGGGGCCCTACAGCTTCCAGCCTGTTAGCCTTGGTGGACAACAGCAAGCCCTTACTTCTTTGAGAGCCATCATCTCAAGAGAACAAGGTGAGGAGTAGTAGAGGGGGGCCCTCATCTGGCCTTCCCATGTGCATACTTAGGCATGTATACTTGCAAATACAGATGGACACACACACACACACATACACACACACACACACGTTCCCAGTGCTGCATGACTCATATGGCCATCTGTACAACTAGCTCATCTTCTCCAGTTAAAACTCTGCAACCAGTGAACAGCTTTCCCACTCTGCTAGGGTCCTGACCCAAGGCAAATGTCACAGTCTTTCCACCTCAATGGGTAATATGTAAGTGGAGTCACTTACATGCTAGTCATTTTGTGACTTTCCACCTCAATGGGTAATACGTAAGTGGAGTCACTTAAATGCTAGTCATTTTGTGACTAACTCATCTCACTTCCTATAACATCTTGAAGCATAATTCCTGTTGTGACATGTGTCAGGAACTCCATGCGATGACCCAACAATACTCCATTGTGTGTACAACCACATGCTGCCCATCTATTCCTCCATTAGTGGAGGCTTGGGTAGCTTCCACCCTGTTAGGAAATAGTGTTCTCTCCCATAGTATGGATGCACACATGCTCATTCAACTTCCTACTTACAATTTTGGGGGTGTGTTTGGGGGGCTTTTACAAAGAAGTGGGGTTGCTGGGTGGCTGATTCTGAAAGCCAGGCTTCTCTGCTGATCTTTAAGTGTGGGAGAGTAGGAAAAAGAAATGGGCATTCATTGAGCCCCAGGACTGAGGACACACCCAGAGCAGGAAGCTGGGAGAACAAGATTCAAGTCCAGGGAAGGAATCTACACTGGCATTCAGACCCCAGGCTTCTGAAATACTGATTATTGGGAAGGGTCTCTACTTCTGGTCTGTGTGTGCCTGCCAACTCACAGCTTTAGCCTCACATCTGCTATATGTTGGAGATTATGGAGACACATATCTTCACTTTTCTACTAGATCATTAGCCCTGTAGGCAGGGGCTCTGCCTCAGTTGTCCCAATAGCACTAGTACTGTCTCTGGAGCATAGCTTGCAGTCAATACATATTTACTAAACCGACGAACCCAACAAAAACTATTAGAGAAACAAACCCGCTTACTAATTTCCTGGAGTTCTTCGGGGAAGGCACCATTCTCGTGGACTTACATGTATTAATAGTAGCTACATAATCAGAGGAAGTAATAATATAATTGTGAAAATAAAACAAAGCATCTGAAGCCCAGGCAACCATGGGCCTGCTGTAATGGCCTCTGGCTTAGATGCTGAGGAAAATCTAGAGTTTGGAGTAAAGTAGGCAGAAGGACAAGGTTCAGAATGCTGTCTGGTGAGAAGCCGGTGAACGAGCTGCATTTAGTTTGCAGCCAAGACCATGAAGGCAAAAAGCAAATGTTTGAAAGGCATTCTTAAGGAAAAGGAAGGTGGCTTGATTTTCCTCTAATGAAAGGCCCAGGACAAAGGGCTAAAGGGCAAAGAGGCAAGATTCTCTCTGAGCTGTGAGAGCTGTCCAAGAACAGAGCGGCCAGGCTCTTGTGACTGAGTAGTTTTTGTCTGTACACAGCACAAAGGGAAATGCAGATCAGATCCTGAAGAGCCTGAGCTTCATCACCATCATTCTGTCGCTCTGTTAGCTCCAGGATTCCTAGTCGTTTTCTCTCTCTCTTTGTCTCTCTTTCTTTTTAAAAAGTTTCATTTACCCTTAGTCTCAAGGATACAACATCCTCTTAGTCTTCTAAGGGTATTAATCCAAGACTCTCAACAAACAAAAACCCCTCTGTTCACTCTTTTGGATATTAGCTTTTCTCAAATGATTGACTATTCTCAGCTGTGAGCTGGAGTTCATGCTGGAGCCTTCTCACAGCCTGACTGAAATCTTTACCTGCTTCCCAGCCTTCCCCAGCAGTGAGAGTCTACCTAGTCAGAGTATGACAGCAACCTCTGGGGGGGGGGATCAGGAGTCTCCAATTTTCTGGATAGTTCCAAGGTGCTCATCTTAATTTGTTTCCTATCACTGCAAGAATTTTCCCTGCCAAAAGCAACTCAGGAAGGGAAAAGGTTTGCTGGTTTACAGGTTCCAGCTCATCATGGGGGGGAAGTCAAGGAGGAAGTCAAAGCAGGAACCTGGAGGTTGGATCTGAAGTAGAGGCCATGGAGGAATACTGCTGGATGCCTTTCTCCCCATGGCTTACTCAGTTTGATTTCTTATACCACCCAGGACCTACCCTGGAATGCCCACTTTTCCACAGTGGGCTGGGCTTTTGCACATAAATCATCAATTAAGAAAATCCCCCATAGCTTGTCTACAGACCAATCTGATGAGGGCATGTTCTTATTTGGGGTTTCCTATTCTCAAATGACTCCAGATTTCATAAAGTGGACAAAAATTAACCAATAGAACATTTTCCTGAATTTTACAGTCTGACTCCCTGAGGACAGCCACCTCTGGTCAGTAAGGGTCAGCGGTTACCCCATATGATGTTCTTGATGTACTTTGGAAGCCAGTAGTCCCCCCACTTTTTGGTTGGCTCCCTTCTTGTTCTCATTGCCACCCCTGCCTTGCAGCTGGAGGCTCAGAGCAATCCAGATTGGATTCCTCCTCTCTACAATAGCCCTTCACTGTTTGCTAAATGAGAGAACTGTAAACTTGTAGATTTGATCTCTTTACCAATGGAGTAGATTGTTTGAAAACACTGTGGGTTTTTTTTTTTCCAAAACAGCTTCCTTTATTGATCCAATCCTGCCTAGCTTCTCTTCCTGGGGAATTCTTTCTGAGCCACAGAACATGCCTTGCTGTTCTCCAGCTGTGCTATGAGGTGATCATCTAAAGCACACAGCCTCTTCTGTCAATTTTAGGCATCTGTGCCCTGTTAACCATCTTAATCTAATCTCCTGTCTCTTCCAATTCTAAGTGTCATAATTCTGTAAGTGCAAGAGAGAATGCAAACAGAAAATACAGTCATTATAAATGAGCTCATTTAAAAGCCATGATTTTTTTCTATTACAGCACAGAGATGAAATCCAAGATATCACAATATCACAATATTGTCCACCATGTACCAAGCTCTGACAACATTTGGAATATACGTAGCATATGCACCTATGCAATATAACTGTTATACACATGGATATATAATGCTATTATATATAGTTTATACATATAAACTCTCTAAATCACTATGACTGTCTCTTTAATTCTCTACCAAATTGCCATGTGATTATTTCAGTAATGAAGCCAATATAGCCTACTGGTCACCCTCCTCTTCTTGGATGTTGGTTTTTCTCATTTTTGTATAATGACCTTTGCATGTGTTACAGATATACCATCAGGGAGTCCTGGATGAGAGATTAAACTAATTTTCATTCTTCCAAAAATAACTCACCAATGTATTTTTACAAATCTAATTTCCATGATGCTTTTGTAAAAGATTTATTTTATTTTTATTTGTATGTGTGCATATAAGCATGCATTTATGGCTACCTGTGGGGGCCAGAAGGGATCACTGGATCCTCTGGCATTGGAGTCACAGGCATTTGTCTACATATATGTCTATCCACCAGAAGAAGATGTAGGATCCAATTGCAGATGGTTGTGAGCCACCATGTGGTTGCTGGGAATTGAACTCAGGATATCTGGAAGAACAGTCAATGTTCTTAACCTCTGTCCAGCCCCTACCCTGTAAGTTCTTTTTAAGAGGAGTAATCCATTTATCCAGGAGGCTGAGGACGAAGGGTGGTTCCACCCAGGAGTTCTTGGCCAGCAATGAAGTGAGATTCTGTCATGTCAAAAAGAACATTAAAGTTAAGAAAGCAGAAATAAAAAAAAACTTCCCATCATTAATTCTGTTTATAAGACCCACCTATTCCAACATACTTTCCTGTGGCATTTTCTCCATAACTAAATTACTTAACAATTTTTTGAGTCAAAGTCCCAGTCTGTAATACAGGCTGGCTTTCAACTCATGAGCGTCTTGCCTCTACCTCTAGAGAGCTGGGATTGCAGATGCATTCTGCCATGAGTGGCTCTTCCTTCTAAATTTTACCTTCTTGGAAAGCTGCAGATAAACGCATGGACTCATGGGTATGGGAAGTACTCTGTCTCTGAGAAACATCTTTAGTCCTTTCTATAACTTAAAATAATGTGCTTGGGCTGTAGAGATGGCTCAGTGGTTAAAAGCACTGACTGCTCTTCTGAAGGTCCTGAGTTCAATTCCCAGTAACCACATGGTGGCTCACAACCATCCTTAATGAGAGCTGAGATCCTCTTCTGGTGTTTCCAAAGACAGCCACAGTGTACTTACATATAATAAATAAATAAATCTTTTAAAAATAAAATAAAATAATGTGCTTATATGCTTATACCTCCATTTTGGCCTTGTTATTTTTGAAATTTAAGCACCTGTTGTCACTTAGAACTTTCTCATATTCCTACTCTCCCTACTTCCCACTCTTCTTATTTGGCACAGTAATTTGGTGATAAATCAGCAGAGTTTATATTGCTAACAATATGTAAATTATTCTTTTTTGACCTGAGGTAAACAGCATAATATAATTACATCTTTTTTTTTTTGTTCACATTTCAAAGTGTTCCTAGAATTATTAACCCCAATAACCTTTTCCTTAGCTTGTGCAATCAACATTAATTGTTCTCATAGCTCTGTATATGCCCTTTGGTTCTGTCCACTGTATTGTTCTGTCCACTGTATAGCCAAGTATATTGGGCTTTGCTGCTGCTGCTGTTGGTTTAAACCTGAGAGCCCTTGCCCCTGGAGATTTTCATCCTCATTGTGTGATAGACTGATGCCTGTCTAAGCTTCCTTCACAGCTGAGGTTCGGGGGATCCCCTACTTCCTTCCATTTATAGATCTTCTCGTTTTCAAAGAGCAATCAATATACAGCTTTTTTTTTTTCTAAAAAAAGTGTATAAAAGATAAAATACTGAGCCATTAAATATCTAAAATGGTCTGCTATCTTTATACTGGCTAAAATGGGCTCTACCTAGAAATCTGAGTTTTAAAAAAGTTCCCTTAGATCTTTCAAGAGATCAAAAAACAATACATTGTTACTATTATTTTGTTACTGTGAACAAACCAGTGCCCTTTTGACTCCTGATACTTTTGTGTGAACTGACTTTTTCTCTCTAGAAATTTTTAGGATCTCTTTTTTATTGTGCCTGTTTATTTGTGATATTGGATCACAATTGCTGCAGGTCAGAAGGGAAACTCCCATTATCCGTACTGTTTTAGATAGTACTGTGTCTGTATCTTCAACCTCAGACAACCCTCACCTTCCATGCTCCTTGCAATCCTACAAGAAGCTGTGACTTTCAAGATCTCTCTGTCTCTCTCTCTCTCTTTCTCTCTGTCTCTCTCTTCACTTCTTTTTTGTTTTATTAAGAGATGTTGGGGCTGGAGAGGTTGCTCAGTGGTTAAGAGCACTACTCTTCTAGAGAACCTGGGTTCAATTCCTTGCACCCACATGGCAGCTCACAATGTACTGTAACTCCGGCTACAGGGGATCCAAAACCCTCACACAGACAGTACATGCAGGCAATACACCAATGGACATAAAATAAAAATAAGTAAATCACTTTAAAAAGACATGTTAGCATAGTATTCATTTGATATTTCAAATTTAATTTTTTATATCTGATATTTTATTGGACTTATGTGGTTTGTATTAAACCCATTATATGTAACCAAAAATCTACAGGGCTTTCAGAGTGAGTCTTTGACGATAAAGATGGCCACTATTTTCTGTCCAAGGAATTTGGTGGGGGATGGGGCAGTTCACATATCAAAACCAGGTGAAGAACTGGAGCACATGATGTCTCTCTCTCTCTCTCTCTCTCTCTCTCTCTCTCTCTCTCTCTCTCTTTTATTTTATAGATTTAATTCCCTTCTTCTGGCAGGAGATGATGCAAACATCAATGGACTACAAACTTTCTTCCTGGCCAACCCTCTAGTAATGTCTCCATTCTTCCTTGGTTGGTAAGAAATAAATGTTTATTATTTACATGCCTGGGTTGAGCAAGGAATATAGCCCTCTGAGTTGTTTTGGGCCACTACTTATAAGTCCAAACTGCAAACTAGCACACCTATATTTATGTCCTGTCTACGTTACTATTAGTTATATGACTTTGTACAAGACACATATTCTCTCATGTCTTTGGTTCCCCATCTGTGAAATGGGGCACAATAGAACAGCTCTTGAAGATACATTAAAACAAAATAATGCCTATCTATTTTAAGTAATATGTGTGCTTATCATGATTATTGCTGTCACCGTAAGTGACAGCTAGTTAGGAATGTCACTTTCGTTTTCAATAAGCCCATTGCAGGCAAAAACAACCCAGAAAGGCTGGAGTCCTAGTTATTGATAGAATACTAGACAGGTGGCTTATTTTTTGGTAAGTAGGCTTCAAGCAGCACATAAGGACTCTTTTCTGATGATGTATATGTCCATATTTGCAGGGTAAAGTTGGAGCTCTCCTAACAAAGCCTCATTCTCTGCCCTCTACATGGGCACAGGATAGGTCAAGAGCCTCTGATGAACTCATGGCATCCCCATACTTCTTCTTCCTTGTCTCCAGGAAGTCCTCTTTCTCTTCGGGTTCTTTTTCTATGAATAGATGAGAAATACTTGGGAGGATATAACTAACATGGCGTTGGGTGAGTAACTCCGCTCTAACTGACCAGCCACACTCATCCCTTGCTTAATACTGAGGGCAGGTAGAAAGGAGAGGGATTGGGGTGGGGCAGGTAGGACCTGCATTCAGGGCCAGAGGTCGGTGAGCACTAGAAGATGGACAGTTGCCTTAATCTTAACTCCTGCCCCAAAGGAGGACCTTCGATGTTCTGGGAAGATCCACCGACCGGAGCATTCTCAGAATCCCAGTATAAAGCAGATTTAGAAAATACAAGTGTGACACAACCCGGAATCCTTCTTCTCCCATTTCTTCCTTATTCATTCTCTGCCTTTTTCTAATTATACATACTTATGAGTCCACAAACACATCTCCAGCTTCCAGTAACAAGAAGGGATTCGGTCAGGGGACAGCACAATGCACAGACCCTGTGAGATTATAGCCTAGTGTGTTCCCTGTGGAAGGAGCTGCAGAAAGGAAGATCTTCAGGGCTGTTGTAAGTGACTCCTAATCATGGTTTGTTTTGCTTTGCAATTGACTCACTGGCGTCTGATCTAAATTTAACAATATTTATTAAGCTCTGGCCAGTGTCCTGGATAATGCAAAGGGTATGAAGGAAGAAATAAAAACTTTATAATTTTGCAAAAGGACCACCCCCCTTCCAAATAGTACAGAACTGAGCCAGTCTATGGGCATTGGTCTGTAGCTTTGTTTTGAGGCAGTTCAGAGCAGTAGGGAATCTGATGGCTTGGTTTGCATAGCAGTGCTGCAGAGCCTTGGGCTTGATGGCACTTCTCTTCGCCTGTCAGCTGCTGACCCACTGGGGTGGTACCTGTCAGGGTGAGGTGGGGTCTAGGAGCTTCTGGGAATGCACACTGACTTCAGGAGTCAAAAGCTTTTGGAGCTCAGTGCTATTTCAGTAAAGGGACTTCCATCCTCCTGGGAAAACAAAAACAAAGGCACCATGGCCACAGGGACAAGGTCTTCCTAGATGATTTCTCCATCTCAAGCTCAGCTTCCTATGGATTTCTTTTTTCTTTCTTTTTTCTTTTTTTAAATTGATTTAAGTTTCATTGCATTATGATGAGAAAAGAAAGATACATGATTTCAATTTATCTGAATTTGTTAATATTTAAAAGCATATTTTAAGTAAATAGAATTACATCACATTCTTGTTTCCCGTTTGTACCCCAACTCCTCCCAAAGACCCCCCTTCAATACCTGTAATACTTTTGTTTTTTTATTTTGTCATATTCTTTAAAATTTATAAAATATTGTAACAATAAAAATGAATATTATACAAATTGTTTGATATAAAATAACAATCAATTGAACAGTCTTATGTAGGTACTTGTCTATAGCAATACTGAAAATACATGTTTTTCTCAATATAAATTTTAAATAACTCCAAACATATTAGCTGTATATTTTAAAATAATACATCACTACTAGTTTTAATTTAAATGAACATAAATAGATAAAGTCTTTTTGTTTGTTTGTTTGTTTGTTTGTTATGCTTTTAGTAGAGCTTAAAATCTTGGCTCTTACTGTGGTACAAGCCCAAATAAGAACAATTTTTAGACATTGGATTTCATTGTAATAAGGCTGTACTTCAATGACCCTCACATCACCAAAGGATTTTACCTCCATCGTAGCTAAGCTGAGAGTTGACAGTTCTGCTGTGCCAAGGAATGAATTGTAGGCACGATTTTTGGATACAGATTTCCTGCTATGGTCAAAGCTATTTGACTTGAGTGAGTGACTTTATTCTCAGCCCTCAGAGAACAGGTTACATTCATTTAAGAAATGGTGTGTGTATTAAGATAGTCTATCCATAAAGTCATTCACCAACTGTTTCAATGTAACAATGGTTCTGCTTGGAGGGTGGCACAGACATTAGGTGTGGGTAAGAATCTGGTTCATTGGCTGTGCTGATTTTGAAAAGCATTCATCTCAGAGAAAGAGTAACTTATAAAGTCCTCTTCTTCAAAATTGATACAATAGTTATAAACATCAAGCAAAGCATTCAGTCTCTTTGTTGTTCTCTTACAAGCCACCTCCCAAGTTAATTGTCTACATTTCTTTTGGCTGTATAAATACATTTGAAATATGTAAGCTGTTCTAAAAGCCATAGTATAGTGTAAAAACATGAAATAAACAATCCTACTAATAGAGAGGCTGAGATAAGAGAAGCCTGATTTCAAGACCATTATGTTGTACACAGCAAGACACTGTGAGATACAAACAAGCAGAAAGTGTATATGGATTGTACAATATGGGACCTATTTCTCCAATTACCAAATTAGAGACACCATTGGATGACAATCAACAAATTTCTTTTTTTTTTTTGATAGATTTATTTATTTATTTTATGTGTATGGGTACACTGTAGCTGTACAGATGACCATGCACCATCATGTGGCTGCTAGGAATTGAACTCAGGATGGCCCACTCGCTCAGGTCTGCTTGCTCCAGCCCCCGCTCATTCCAGCCTGTTCCCCTGCTCCCTCCGGCCCGTTCACTCTGGCGTAATACACTGTAGCTGTCTTCAGACGCACCAGAAGAGGGCGTCAGATCTCTTTACGGGTGGTTGTGAGTCACCATGTGGTTGTTGGGATCCGAACTCAGGACCTTCGGAAGAGCAGTCAGTGCTCTTACCTGCTAATTCTTCATATTTTTGGATTTCAATAGATTAGGATATGTTGGTAAATTAATTGTCATATTAAGATATTAAGAAAATAATTGTTAATTCCTGTTATTTTTGTTGTTATAGGTGGAATTATGTTTGTGTGGATTTGTTGAAAGATTACTTTCTTACTTCTTCTAGGATGTAGTTTTGCTTCTTATGTTGGTGTTTTCCATCTATTATCCTTTGTAGGGCTGGATTTGTGGAAAGACATTGTATAAATTTGGTTTTGTCATGGAATATCTTGTTTTTTCCATCTATGGTAATTGAGAATTTTTCTGGGCTGGCATTTGTGTTCTTGTAGGGTCTGTATGACATCTGCCCAGGATCTTCTGGCTTTCATAGTCTCTGGTGAGAAGTCTGGTGTAATTCTGACAGGCCTGCCTTTATATGTTACTTGACCTTTTTCCTTTACTGCTTTTAAAATTCTTTCTTTGTTTAACGCATTTTGTGTTTTGATTATTATGTGACAGGAGGAATTCCTTTTCTGGTCCAGTCTATTTGGAGTTCTGTAGGCTTCTTGTATGTTCATGAGCATCTCTTTCTTTAGGTTAGGGAAGTTTTCTTCCAGAATTTTGTTGAAGATATTTATTGGCCCTTTAAGTTGGGAGTCTTCACTTGCTTCTATACCTATTATCCTTAGGTTTGGTCTTCTCATTGTGTCCTGGATTTCCTGGATGTTTTGAGTTAGGAGCTTCTTGCTTTTTGCATTTTCTTTGACTGTTGTGTCAATATTTTCTATGGTATCTTCTGGCCCTAAGATTCTCTCTTCTATCTCTTTTATTCTGTTGGTGATGCTTGCATCTATGACTCCTGATCTCTTTCCTAGGTTTTCTAACTCCATGGTTGTCTCCCTTTGTGTTTTCTTTATTGGTTTTATTTCCATTTTTAGATCCTGGATGGTTTTAGTCATTTCCTTCACCTGTTTGATTGTTTTTTCCTGTAGTTCTTTAAGGGATTTTTGTGTTTCCTCTTTAAGGGCTTCTAACTGTTTACCTGTGTTCTCCTGTATTTTTATTTATGTCCTTCTTAAAGTCCTGTATCATCATCATGAGAAGTGATTTTTGATCTGAATCTTGCTTTTCTGGTGTGATGGTGTGTCCAGGACTTGCTATGGTGGGAGTATTGGGTTCTGATGAGGCCAAGTAACCTTGTTTTCTGTTGCTTATGTTCTTATGCTTGCCTCCTGCCATCTGGTTATCTCTAGTGCTACCTGCCCTGGCTAAATCTGACTGGGGCCTGTCCTTCCTGTGATCCTGGTTGTGTCAGAACTCCTCAGAGTCAAGCTGTCTCAGTGATCCTGTGATTCTGGGATCCTGTGATCCTGGGCCTGTTAGAGCTCCCAGGAGTGGAGCTTTCTCAGGATGTTGTGAGACTGGCTGCAAAATTTGCACCCAAGGTCTGTTCAGGGCACTGGCCCAGAGAGACTGGAAGCAACCTGCGCCACTGGGCTGGTGGAATTCCTGCATGCCTGGATCCTGATGGCCTCAGTTATTCCTGGTGTTCGTGGATTTTTACTTAGGGATTTGCTAGGAGTAGGGCCTCTACTCTGTAGTGTTGGTCTTCTCTGGAGAACAGTCTTTTCTTGTCTGCCTCCAACCTCCAACCCCATAGCCCATTTTACTCAGAGCATGGTAGAGCACTGCTCTAGACACCAGTAAAATACTCCACACATCGATGTGCTTTTCATTCATATAACTCCAAGTTCTCTGCAGGTATAACTAAGACCAGTCTCTTAGTACTCTTCAACTAAGATGGTGTTGGATAGGACTGGAGGCTGTCTATCAGCCATGGCTTTTCTTTACTCTTTTGATTGCATAAGAATTAGAACTCATGCTTTGCTTTGTTCTTGATCCTACTTTCTTCTGCTGTTTGTACATTTGGCTCTGGTGTGATCCACAGCAATATTGTATCCATTTAATTTGATTAGGCAGTCTCCTGTACTATAAAATTCCTAGTTTATAGCTCACTGATAAATAAATACTTTCTTGGTCCTGGCTCAGTCTTCTGTTGCAGAACCTCTGGGGCTCGTGGGTGTATATAGTAGATATTTCAGAGATGCCTAGTTGGTGTTTTCTGTAGCTCTACCCATAATTGTTGGCTATTTCCTTCTGGCTTTGTCTCCCTTAGAAATTTTCACCTTGGAACTCACAACAAGGTTCCTCATCTGAGCAAAGGCAGTGACCCATGGTCACTTTTGTCAGCTGGTATTGCCAACTGCTGTTAAAGTCACTGGCCAGCACTGAATGCAGAGCTGCTGTGCCAACACCATACTGAGACAACCAAAGCTTTCTGGTGGGCCTGCCAATGGGGCTGCTGCCCACTGGGTACATTCCCGCTCTCCTTCTAGGGCAACTACTCCCAGAGCAGGAGCTGGTCTGGTGGTTGTAGCTGCTTCCTGCTTCCTGTGGCTGCAGCTTCATGGTGTCTGTGACTCCCTGTGCAGAGACAGCCTAAAAAAATCAGGGTTGAACATTTTTTTTCTGTAGCTGCCAGGGCATACTCTTACACTTCAGGCCAGTGAAATGTTGCTATATACTCCCAAAGTTTCAAAGAGAGCTTCCTATGCTAATAATGGTCTCCATCTTCAGTAGTCTCCTTCTTGTCCCCAGATATGATGTGAAAGCTTAATGAACTGGTAGGAATGGCTTTCTATCACAATGAGCATGATGCTGAACTAAACCACTAATCATTTCCCAGGGGAGCTGCAGTTCTTGAAAACATCAATCTACTTTCAAATCCTTCAAATTCCATCCATAAATACAGTTCATGAGCCTATCTCATTTCAGTATTACTAGTAAAGGATTTTCAAGAATAAAAATCAATTTCATTAATGTAAAAATAATTTGCAGTAAAATGGAATGGAGGAAAAGACAGGCTACCCCACCTCTACATATTAAACTGTTTTTCTTGTACATTTTAGTAGAGGGAAATGGGCATTAAGTGGTCTAGACACACAGTCAGAGACATATAAACATGATATACTGTTTTACTTTCAAATGTTACCACGTACAGTTGGCTAGAAGTGCCATCCCGAGCAGTTACTTAAGGTTATGTTGAAAATTGTTGAATGGTATCCTTAAAACAAGGGAAGAAGTGGTCAGCTTTTCAATTTTTTGAGGGGTGGGTCACAGGGAGTATGAACAAAATGTTTAAGGGATCTCCAGTGTAGATTTTTGTAAATATGTTTTAAAGAATGTATTGCTTCCTTCCCTTTCCTTTCCTTTCTTTTCTTTTCCTTTTTTTTTTTTCCTTTTTTCAAAACAGGGTTTCTCTGTGTACCAGTACTGGCAGTCCTGGAACTTTCTTTGTACACCAGGCTGGCCTCAAACTCACAGAGATCTGCCTGCCTCTGCCTCCTGAGTACTGGAATTAAAGGCATGCCTGGCGAAGACTCTGTTTCATGTTTTATTTTATGAATTTGTTTAGGCTTGGTTTCCATTGGAAAACCTGAAAGAGAATAACTATCTTAGAGAAGTAAGTTAAACTAGGTTAAGGATGATGGCACATGCCTATAATTCAAGCACTTTAAAGGTACAGGAAGGAGGGTCCCAGGTTTGAGGTCACTCTAGGCTATGTATGGACTTTAAAATGAAACAAAATGACAAGCAAATTATCATTTTGTCTACTCTGGTTGTTAGTGTTCTAGTGCTGTGACACCATGACCAAGGCACTCTTAGGAATGAAAGCATTTAACTGGGGCTGGCTTACAGTTGCAGAGGCTCAGTCCATTGTCATCATGGTGGCAGGCATGGTGCTAGAGAAGTAACTGAGAACTACATCATAAGCTGTACGCTGAGAGAGCCTAGGCCTGGCAAGGGCTTTTGAAACTTCAAAGCCCACCTTCAGTGACACACTTCCTTTAACAAGGCGATACTCTTGAATCCTTTCCAAGACGTTCCTTCCCTGGTGACTAAGCATGCAAATACATAAGCATACGGGAACTCTTCTTACTCACACCAGCACAGCTTTCTGTCCCTTTATTTTATTATTATTTTTTCTTCAAGAGAGAACTTCTTTGTATAATTCTGAAAGTCTCTCTGCTGTTCTATAATTCACTTTGTAGATCAGGCTAACCTTGAGCTCAGGAATCTCCCTGCATCTGCCTTCTGTGCTGGGATCAGAAATATGCGCCACCACTGCCTGGCGGCTCCTTCCTTTTATATGCAGTTCAGTCTCCTGTTGTGGGGGTCTTCTGTTTTGAAGGTACACTTTGTCTCATTCTCTGCTGCCTCCTCCTCCTCTTCTACTCTGTTTTTTACTGTTAAAAGTCAGTGGCAGAAGCCAGGATTACTTGATAAGGAGGATGGGATGGGCGAGAAGGGAGCACAGCCCTCAGTGTGGCTTTCCTCATTGCCTCTCCAAGCTCCCAGGGACAAGGGAAGAACTGTGGGTAAGACGGAGACCTCAGTTATCAAGAGAAGTCGTTCCCGACTAGAAAAGAGATAGCAAAGGAAGGTGGCTCATGGGGACATACTTTCCATCAGCATCCTTATACTCTGCATTGCTGGTGGTCAGAGTAAACGAGCATTTGGGCCTGGATGTGGAGAGGCACTTTGGATGAAACTGTAGAGAACTGGAGTTTTCAGCATCCACGGCCAAAGTGAGCAATCTGTTCAGAAGCACCGGTCATCAACAGGTTATGCACGCCCGTGGTAGTGGGAGCTGGATAAAGTTTTTAATGTCTTAGTGCTGTGAGGAAGCTGTGTGTATGCCCTAGGAAGGCTGCAGGACTGCAGAAGATGCTTGGGAGTCAGTGAAGTTCACTCCTCCCTTACCCTGGTAGTGAACACCAGTCACATCTAAAATGAAAACTAGAAACCTACATCTGTGTTCATGCTTCCTTAACTCATGTTTTCCGTGATGTCTTCTCCAATTTACAGCCAGTTTTTGATAAATTGTGATTCTTAGATAGTTACCCTGATGAGAATGTATTCACAGTTTGATATATACATACATATATAGGGATACAAACACATATATGTCCTGTGGCCGGTGTTTCTACCCTGACAATATAGCCAAGAAAACAACAAAGGGCTTGTCCTACTTTGCTTTCTACTGCTGTGATAAACACCACAACTAAAAGCAATCTGTGGAGGAAAGCCTTTGCTTTATCTTGTAATTCTTTCTGCATTATACTCTGTCATCAGGAGAAGTCAAGGCGGGAACTCAAGCAGAGCAGGAACCTGGAATCAAGATCTGAAGCCAAGGCCGTGGAGAAATGATGCTTACTGGATTGCTTCCCACAGTCTGCTCAGTTTCATATATACATATACATGTCTATATCTATACATAATATAAATATACACACATAATTACATATACATATATGTGTATACACACACACACACACACACACACACACACACACACACACACATAGCCCTGTAGATATGTCCACAGGCCAAAATGATGGAGACAATTCTTCAACTTAAGTTCCCTCTTCCCAGATGACCCCAAATTATGTCAAATTGACAAAAACCCAGTGTTGTTGTTTTGGCTCCCAGACTCAAAGACTTCAGTTTATGGTCATTTTGCTCTGGAGCTTCTGAACTCATGTGTTGTGAAGCAGAATATCATGACAGAGAACATGTATTCAATTCATGAGCCTTTTGGGAAAACGCTTCCTATCTGGCGCATAACAACCACCAGTTCTTCAGACACCACTATTTGTCAACTAAAGTCGTGGTGCTGTGCTTAAGAAGAAAAGCCCAATGTTCTCAGGACAGCCATTACTAATCCATAGTCTCATCTACAGAGGTGGCAGCCGATGGTTGTTTTCTGAACTCAGTCTTGTCCTCCTGGACACACATTTCAAGCTCCAGAAACTAATATTTTTTGCTCTATGATTTAAATATGAGGCTCCTGCTGGAGGGATTGAAAGAGATATAAAAAGGACAGCATAGTTTTCAGACACAGTATATATTAGGCTTCTGGCTAGGATGGTATCAAATGACCAGGAGGAGCATCCTGTAGATCCTGTTTATATAGGCCCCACATGGACCCAGAGATGGTAGCACTTCCTTTGTAAACTAGGCTGCCTTAGGCCAAAGTCACACCTGGTCACGTGGGCATTACCAGTCCCTGCTTTGGGTCAGAAAGTTGTGAATGGAGATTCTTCGTGCAGATTGGACATTGCTTCTTCCCCTGCAGTCTCACCTCTGAATATCCCAGGGTACACACTTCAAAGAGACCTTCTATTTACTTGTTGTTCTTGGCCAAGTAGAAGAAGGAATGTTGGAAAGTGCAGGACATTCCCAAAGAAAAGCAGGGCCTTGGTATGTAGCTCAAAGAGCTCCTCTCTGAGTGAATTCCACAGCCCAGAAGCTGGCCAGGGCACAAGTGTTCACAGCTGCATGTAGGATGTTGCAGAGGACACAATGGCTGCTGTGTGCACTAGAGGACAAACATTCCCACACAGGCCCGTGACTGGGAAACAATGGAGCAAGCGAAAAATATCCTGGAACACAATGCACTCATTTCCTGTGACAACAGTGGGCTTTGCTGGCCAGCTCCACCTGACCAAGAGCCCCTCCACCAGGGCTCTTGATTTGAGAAGCCCACTTTCTTCTAGTAGTGAAAGATGTGCATAGAAAGAGAGATGGGAAGTGGTTGGTCTTTGTTTCTTCCTTCTCTCTCTCTCCCTCTTTCTTTCTTTCTCTCTCTCTCTCTTTCTCTCTCTTTCTCTATGCCTCTTTTTCTCTCTTCCTTTTTCCTTCTTTCCTTCCTTTCTTCCTTCTTCTGTCTCTGATCTCTCCTCTCTTTTGCTGCAGTACAAGATGTAATTAAAACTGTATTTTTTTTTATGCTCACAACCCACATAAAATTATGTGGTAAAAATACTGTAGCGATGTTAGAAGCTGTTTCAATTTTAAGTCTTTCTGACATGAAATGTCCATGATTCACCATCACTGCTGAAAAATACTGGCAGAGGCACCCCAGGCTTCTATGTTTCTCAGCAAGTTTCTGGCTGCTACATGACTCTCCACCCTGCCCTGCCAGAGCTTCTACAATCACATGAGGGAAGGCTCTATTGAGAATTAGTGCAGAATAGGCTCCCTAATGTAACGATGCCAATGAGCACTGGCTGAGCATTTGTGTGTCATTGGCCCAGTTGTGATTCCTGAAATCTTAAAAAGAATGCTTGGAGTGTACCATTATCAGTCCCTGGTGCCTTAGCCAAATTCACCTATCAAGAGCCTTATGAAATCCTCACCCAGAGCCTCCTAGGGAAGCGTTTTATAGAGGAGCAGTCTATTTGTATGGGTGACTAATCCCAAGTCTATGATGAAATCGTCATCTCTGCCATCGCTGTCAGAGAGCTCGGAATAAGGAAGCGTAGGGATCTTTTTAGAGTTAGTCTGAGATGAGACTGCAAAGGAACTTGTAGCTCCAACAAGTCTGTTTACTTCCAGGCAAGCCCTCAAGAAAGTCATGTGCTCAGGGAACTGCCGACTGGCCAACTTGTCATATCGCTGTCATCTTCTGAACAGCTAATATAGATCAAGAATTTTTTAGATGTTGGGAGAGTCTTGGAGGGGTCCAACAGTGACAGTGGAAAGAGAGAAGGCAGAATGGAAGGGACACTGCAGGGACAGAAATGGTGTTTTGGAATGGGAACTGTTCTGAGAGTGTAAGGAGCATGAAGCAATGTGTCCTGACTAATTAGCACTCATGGTGGTTCAAACTACATTAAAACTGAGGTCTACTCCGTATCTCCCTAAATGAACAGACCCACTTAGAGCCGTTCTTTACGTGTAAAATGTAAACAGCACATGAGCCTCTGGGGGCACGTTTAAAATCTAAGCTCCTGAGGTGCGAACTTGGCTAAATTGTAGAGAGTCCCAGGGCCTCTTGGTGCCTGTGTTGGCAGGGATGGAAAGGAAATCAAAGATAAGATTCCTCCAATTCTGAAGCTTGCATTTAAACCTGGAGGCACACGTAGACACAAGCCTGCACTGACAGGAGAGATGCAGACCTTTCCCTTGTGAGTCTGATGTAAGTGTAAGGACCCAGAAAACCTGACTTGCAGGATAATCTACCTGGGTTGTTGGAAACTCAGAAGCACACAGAGAAAAGAAATCGAATTGCATCCAGTAGCCAAATACCATTCATGCCAGGTCGTGGATTGGGAGAGGGTCAGAGCAGCAGCAATTGGGGCCCTGATCACAGGCAGCAAACAGGTCTGTGTGGCTGGGCTGCAGGCCGTGTATTAACAAGTAACAAGAATGACCTCATGAAGAAGAACGAACATTTACAACATTCCTGTCATACCTGAAGGTAGGGACTGTCTGCCATTTGAGACTACCCTAGTTTGATAGGTAAAGGATGAGGCCAGATGTAGGCAAAACAAAGAAATTTCTTGCTTGCTTTCCAGAAGACTACGGTTAGCCATGGCCAGTGATCCTGAGGGATAGATCAGTGCAGGAGGGTGAGAGAGCTCTACCACATTCCGGACATGATGCTGGATTTCCAGGACATGAATTGACATGCTGTGAGCAAGTTGTTTTTGATTTTTGTTTTTAAACAAGTATGTTTTGTCACAATAGTTCTAGTAGAAAACTTACATTCTCAACATTGCTGAAAACTCTTGATCTTTACTTATTTGACCTATATTACTCATAGGCATCTTAAAGTTTGCTATCACCAACAGCTTATGCTTTAATTGCTTATGCCTGAAGCGGCACAGTGAGAACCTTTTGACTGTCTGGGTTTCCAGATAAAATAAAATGAAGCATGGTAAATTAAACAAATAAAAATAAAAGCAGTGATTCATTGAGACCTGGATTGGGTGTCAGTGTTATAAAAGTCAGAAGTTTAGAGTCCTAGCTTTGACATTTTACCTCTTGGCTTTTCTCTGGGAAAGGAGGGTAGATCCTATTGGGTCTCAACTGTTTATAGGATTGTATGTGATAAGATTAAAATTCTTGGTACTGGTGAGGTTGCTTAGTAGTTAAGACCACTGTTACCCTGTGAAAGAGTAAGATTAGCTCCCAGCACCCACAGTTCACAACCATCTGTAACTTAGTTCCAGGAGATCTGACACCATCTTCTGGCCTCAATAGGCACTGCACATAGGTGGTGCACACACTCACATGACGATAAAACACTAACATATATAAAATAAAATACATACATCTAAAAGCCTTTTAAAAATCTCTTTTGCTCTGTTGTCAGACACTTTCCTATTGAAGGTTCTATGGACATAGTTGTTTCTGAGATCGTGACATTGACCTAAGACACTTTCCTATTGAAGGTTCTATGGACATAGCTATTTCTGAGATCGTGACATTGACCTAGCAAGGGCAGAGGACACCCCTCTCCTAACCCCCAGACTTCTAGTCTATGTGGAAATGATGTAACAAAACATTCTGGTTTCTTGATGACAAATTTCTTTTAATTGAATCTTCTTTTAAAAAGTTAGAGATTGTAATCTGTTCAAAGATGATTGCCAAGACAATTTGTACTTTTTTAAAAGGCCATCTGTTCATATTCAAACAGCTCCACAACTATTTTAACCACAATTTCTTAAATTCTGTATTTTAATGACAAAACCAAGGTTCAAGAAATTTTACTTATAATGTTTGTTATCTTCTCATTATTTTAACAAAATACCTGTGACAATGATCTTATAAAGAGATAATGTTCATTGTGTCTCAGTTCTGGATGTTTCAGTTCATGATCCTGTTGCTTTCACGGTTGTAGCTGGGAAATGCATTATGTCAGAGTGTGTGGTGCAGCATACCAGAAGGCAGCATGGAAGGACAGAGAGAGAGAAAGAGAGAGAGAGAGAGACAGACAGAGAGAGAGACAGAGAGACAGAGAGAGAGACAGAGACAGAGAGAGAGAGAGAGAGGGAAAGAGAGAGAGGGAGAGAGAGAGAGGGAGAGAGAGAAGAGGAAGAGGAGGAAGAAGAAGAAGAAGAAGAAGAAGAAGAAGAAGAAGAAGAAGAAGAAGAAGAAGAAGAAAAAAGAAGAAGAAGAAGAAGAAGAAGAAGAAGAAGAAGAAGAAGAAGAAGAAGAAGAAGAAGAAGAAGAAGAAGAGGAGGAGGAGGAGGAAGAAAAAAGGAAAAGAAATGATTCTCATAGTTCCTTGGAGGGCATGCCCAATTATCAAAAGCCTCTCAAGGGTTCCTGTAGCCAGCCTTTGGCTGCTTTGTGGGATCTTTTTTCTTCTGCCCTTTTCCATCCTTTTCCCACCTTTTAAACCCCCTAACACTAGATAAGAGAGATAAAAGGACAGAGAGGAAAGGAAAGAGATCCCTGAATAAAAGTCATGGAAAGGGGGTGATGTTATTGTTAGACTACTTCCTGCTGATTATGGGCATTGAGTTCCTTGGCAAGTTTGATCTTTGCCATTAGGATATCTAATTTCCTCTTCTTGTTTCTTCTTTATGCATGACTACTTAACAAACTGCTACCACCAACAAACAACAAACAACTAATCAGCAACCTACCTCTTGGGGCCCTAGCATTTATATACACTCTGAAAAGTTCCCAGAATTACAAACATCAAACAATTGCAGAAGCTATCTGCAGCTGGCAAAATCACGCCCCTGCTAGAGCATGAGGCAAATCATAGTCCCCTGCTTCAGACAGTCCAAAGCAGCCTCATATCCCCACACCTGGGATTAAAATGAAAACATATTCTTATACTATTTCTGTGTTTGTTTTTTTTTTAATTTTAGATATTTTCTTTATTTACATGCGAATTTCTCCATTCCCAGTTTCCCCTCCAAAAAACAAAAAAACAAACAAAAACAAACCCCTGTTGCCTCCCCCCTCCCTATTTCTGTGTTTTTAAAAGAACCCAAAATTCAACAATTCTCACTACAGGTCTCATTACAAGTTTCCAGAATCTTCTATTAGCGTTAACCCAAGAAACATACCTTCTGCACATGAGCCTTTGGAAGACATTTCAAAACCAAACTGTAGCACCTTCCACAGAAATGCTTGTTGGTTGTTCAAAAATATTTTTTGAAACACAACATTGAGATAAAAAGAATACTCAGAGTTAATAAAGGAAAATGCTAGAATGAAGTATTTACATATGACCATACATTTGCCTATTGTATGTAATGTCCTTGATTAATACTAACTAGCAAGGTCTTCATATATATTATCTCACTTAATCCTATACCAACACAGAAGTGGGAATTAGCTACATTTATTTAAAGCCCCACTGGTTAGTCAGTAAAAAACCTAGACTCAAGCACAAGTCTGATTGTTTCTGAAACCTGTGCCCTTAACTCAACCTCCTATGCCAGAAAACACTGGGTAATCTTTTAATGGAGAAAGGAGTTCATTTAGTTTTTTTTTTTTTTTCATTGTAAGAAGGACTTCTCAAGGGGCAAAACGGTGCATTAATAACAGAGAGGCTGAACCAGGGAGTGGGGCTGAAGGGAGACTTGGCCAGTTTGTGCTGTCTAGAACGTGAACATGCACTTAGAGTACTGCTGAGGTTGCTGGGCTGGGAGGAGATGGCATGGGAGAGGGATGAGTAGGGTGAGGCACACAAAGCAGAAGGGATGACTTACACCATCACACAGTTAAGCCTGGAGTTGTATGGAGGCAGGAACAAAGCCAGGAGAAAGCTGAGATTCCTAAGAAGCCATGGAGCCTCTGGAGATGGGCTCACTGTGTGTCCAGAGGTCAGGCAAGCACACCGACGTGTCTGTGGTACCAAGTGGGAGAAAGTGCACAGCAGCCAGGACTTCACTCTGCCTGTGGGCCACCCCAAGCCAGCAAGCCCATTAGGAACCTTGTGTTTTGCTCTGCAGAGATCTGGGTGAGTACTCAAGTCCTGGACTAGAGTTGAGTACAGAGTAATAGAACAGAGGAGATTCTGTGTGAACTTGTTCATATGCATCTTCCTATGTGCTCTGGGAAATAACATAGATGAATAGTTGTTGGATAGTTCATGTTGATGAAAATCTATGTACTTTTGGCCTTATCACACAGCTAGTATTTAGTTGGTTGTCTAGATGATGAATCAAATTCAATATAATCTTGAGGTCCTCATTAGCATTAAAGGGTCTCTATCAAAGGTATTAAAGGATTATTCTAACTGAAAGGGACTAGCGTCTAGTAGCTATTAAATAATACACCGAAACAGGAAATAATTCAGAAGGAAGAGCTGTGTTTTTTTGTAAGTATATAAAAACATCATTAGTTTTAAACTTTGGGAGGCTTGGGCTTATGTACATCCAAGAACAGGAACAGTACACAATGAACTACTTAATATATTTTGGAAATGAGGAAACTTAACTCTTTCATTACAAAAATGAGGAGTGTATGTAGCTCAGGGGTAGTACCTGTGGTAGCATGCGGAGGCCCGAATTCAGCTTCTCACACAAAAGGCAAAGAGGAGGAAAGGGGGCAGAAGAGCAGAAGAAGAAAGTAGGAGGAGGAAGGGAAGGGGAAGAATGGGGGTCGGGGTTGGGGGCAGGAAGCAGAGAGGAGGTGGAAGAGGGGCAGGAAGAGGTGGCTGGTTGCCTAGGGAAACGATGTTGTAGGGTAGAGAAGATTCAGTCTTCTGGCCTCCTCTCTTCACAGAGACTCCAGCACAGAAGGGGACTGACTGCTTCAGCTGCCTGGAGTTTGTGATCACCAGCTGCAGACTAGGCACTGAGCTAGATGCCAGGTTCTTAAATGCTGCATTTGGAATCGTCTGAAACAGATCTTAGTCACTTGGACTCTGCCTTAAACACCCACACAGCAGAGACAGATGCCAGCTCGGGGAAGAGCAGGGAAGCTGTGCTTCACTTTACAGGTGAGCTTCCCCTCCCCTTTTGAAAACCAAGAAGACACACTTCTCCAGGTGAGAGAGGATGTGTAGTAGTTGCTTTTTTCAATAGCTTTGTTTTTTGTTTTGTTTTGTTTTGTTTTGTTTGTTTTTTGTTTTGTTGTTGTTTGTTTTTCGAGACAGGGTTTCTCTGTACAGCCCTGGCTATCCTGGAACTCACTCCGTAGACCAGGCTGGCCTCGAACTCGAACTCAGAAATCTGTCTGCCTCTGCCTCCCAAGTGCTGGGATTCAATAGCTGCTCCTGCCCAAAAACTGAGAATTTATAAAATCTCATTCGATATGGACAGGGTGAATTGTTTGATTTTGATGAAATTTAGCAGTGGAAGAGTTCATATGTCGGATTTTTTTGGTTGCCCTGAGCCAACCAAAAAAAGGTTTCCAATCAGTTCTCACCACTTGGAGAAATGTAAAGCAAAATAAACTTAAGGAGTTCAAATCCTTTCTGAGGAAATATTTCTTTATAATCCTGATAGCAAAGACATACCAAAATTTATCATCATAAGCATTTTTAGTGTACCCAGTGTGCAACCAAAAATTCTAGAATGTTGTTGTTGGCAGAAATGAAACTCCATAGCCAATAAAGACAGCCAGTCTCCGATAATGACCATTCTCTGTGTTTGCTATGGTTTGGCTTATATCTCATAGGCATTTAGATGCCTTGTAGGAACAGAATCATATAGTACTTGTATTTCTGTGAGTAGCTTATTTCATTTGGCATATTTTCTTCATGGTTTATTTATGTTGCAGCCTGCAACAGTCTCCCCTGCCCCCCACTGGCCTTTCAGGCTGTTCTCACACTCCCTATGTAGCCAAGGACAGCTTGAATGTCTAATCTTCCTTTCTCACCCCCAGTGCCAGAATTACCAGTTTGTGCCACCAACTCCCATTTATGAGGTGCTGGGGAACCAAACCCAGGGCTTTATGCATGTTGGGCAAACAGTCAGCTAACTGAGCAACATCCCCATCTTGTTGTTATGTTCTGGATGTTGAATATGCATATGTTTATGAATCCCATATATTGTTTACTTATTCATCCATCAATGCCCTTGACAAGTGATTGGGTTGTTTGTATTTCTTAGAACATTTGTTGCTGTGAATATGGATGTTCTAGGAAATGGTAATTTTTTAAGCCGAGGTACTGTGTTGCCCAGGGAAGATTGAGCGCAACTTAGATCTTGCCTGGAGGAGAAGTGCCCATGACGCTTTCCGGAATCACTGACATGTCAAACTATGCCAAGACCTCAAAGAATGTTGGAAGTATCTTCAGTGTGTATGCCCATTTCCTTCAAAACCAAACAAATTATTTTAAACAAGATCACCTTCCTTTTTGGACTTGTTGACAGTGGTTGGTATTTAACAAAGTATTCTGAAATAAATACTACAAAGGATATAGAAACATGACATTGATCAAAGACTTCTAAAGCAGCACATTTGACCCATCCACTTAGTAGTAAGTCAGACTAGTTCCTTGGAAATATAATTCTAAAGTAGTTTGTGTGGAACATATGATTTATAATCAATACTAACTTATGACCATCCTGAATAGGATGTTAACATCATCATGTTTCAAAGTCATTTTGATCTTTTTAAGTACCCTGAACCAGTTATCATCCCACTATTAATCCAGGTTCATTACCATTTTTTTAACCCTTGGGCCTCCCACTGTACCCCTCCTGAACCCTGAAAATGGAGATGGAGACCTGTGGGGAAAGGCAGCTGCAGTTAGTGCTCTTTCTGTTCAGCTGCAGTTAGTGCTCTTTCTGTTCAGCTGCAGTTAGTGCTCTTTCTGTTCTGCCTGAAGTAATAACTGGTAGAAAGGCTTACATTTACAAATGTATGTGATTTCTTCCCAGCAACAAACTTGCTCTCAGTTGCTATTCCAAAAAATAAAGAGAGCCGAGACTAAACTGTGAATGTAAGACAAGCCCAGGAGGTTATTAGGACCCTCCATCAGCATGAATAGTATGCATATTTTACTCCTGTCTGCAGGATGAGAAACACATCTGGGCAGAGCAGGTTACCTATAGATGCATTTTGGAAAACATGAATCTTACCCTTTTGTAGTAGTTATCAGAGAGACCACAAATATCTCTTAGTAGAAATTTCTCCATAAGACATAGGATTCTAAACCAGGTATATAAACTGTAATCCTAGCTCCTAGGAGACTGGGGCAGGAGAATGGTTATAAATCTGAAGCCAGCCTGAGCTACAGGAGGAGATTCTGTCCCAAGAACACAACCCAAGCAAAGCCAACAGAACGGCACAGTGTTACCCACCGACATGTACAACACAAGAATCTTATGTCTTTGAATTCAATTTCCAATTATTTCTGGTTTTTATTCTTCTTAAGATTGGATCAACTATGAGCAGATTACTATCACAGATTCAGGAATTGATCACTGCAAAAGTTTATGGTGTAATATTTGACCAACTTTCTGCATGTGTTCATCCTCACTGGGAGAATGAAGATGTTTGAGTACACAAAGAGAGCAGCCACTCAGAGGGAAATGGAAGGCTGCCAGGTGCAGAAGCGCTGTCCAGAAAAATCACTGATTGTAAAGAACATCCTCTCTCCTTATATAAGCAACCAGATGTTGTTGAACTGAAGTTTTCAAAAAAGCTCATGAGTCATAGAGAAGAGCGGCCTCTGAACAGGACTTAGCAGCATTAGCTGAAGCACGTTGTGATTCGTGTGATGAGCAACTTATAAAGTGAGAAGTAGATTCTGTACCAAACAATTTAAGAATTCCGAGTTATAAATGCGAATGATATTGAAAGCAAATGCTGGGTTAGTGAAGGAGAACTCTGCAAACAATGTGTAATCCACAAACAAACAAAAACAAAGTAAATCAGGCCCAATCCACATCTAAAATACCCTGAAAGGCATTGTGATTGTACTTTATCGAGTGTGCATAGATGTCAGGGTTTATTTCTGTCCATAGGGAGGAAGGCAGACCATCAGAGTGTGAGGCAGCTGGCCAGTCACCTTTCCTACACATCCAGGAAGCCAGGAGCCACAAATGTTCTACTCAGCTTGCTTTCTTCTTCATATTCAGTCTAGGACACTTGGGTAAGGAATCACCCACATGCTCAGGTAAACATACCTAGAGCCACTTCACAAGCAAGCCCAGAGTTTTATCCCCTGGAAGTCCTAAATCCAGCCAAGTTTGACCAACCAAGTTTATTACCACAGTGGATATCTCCATGCATATTTTAAAGATAAGAGAAAAATGCCTTTGACCTTTGCCCATTCAGAAACTTTGATAGTTTACAATAGTTGAAAGAACTTCGGAAGGTTTAGACTTCTACAGTTTTTAAAAAGTGCAGCTGCGGTGCTCTGGTTCCTTACGGTCTGCACCTTGGGCACTTCAGCCAGTCCCACAATACCCAGAGGAAGCTCCACTCCCAGGCACTCTAACACATCCAGGATCATATAACCACAAGATCCCAGGATCCCAGGAGCTTGGTCACACCAGGATATCAGGATCCCAGAGGCAGCATGATTCCCAGGAATTCTGACACACCCAGGATCTCAGGATCACAGGATCCTGGAATCACAGGATCACAGAGACAGCTTGACTCTGAGGTTGTGACATAACCAGGATCACAGGAAGGACAGGGTCCAGTCAGATTTATCGATGGCAGGTAAGCACTAGAGATAATCAGATGGCGGGAGGCAATTGTAAGGACATAAGCAACAGAAACCTAGGTTACTTGACCTCATCAGAACCCAATTTTCCCACCATAGCAAGTCCTGGATACACCATCACGCTGGAAAAGCAAAACTCAGACCGAAAATGACTTCTTATGATGATGATAGAGGACTTTAAGAAGAACATAAATAACTCCCTTAAAGAAATACAGGAGAACACAGGTAAACATGTAGAAGCCCTTAAAGAGGAAACACAAAAATCCCCTAAAGAATTACAGGAAAACACAATCAAACAGGTGAAGGAAATGAACAAAACCATCCAAGATCTAAAAATGGAAATAGAAACAATAAAGAAAACACAAAGGGAGACAACCATGGAGTTAGAAAACCTAGGAAAGAGATCAGGAGTCATAGATGCAAGCATCACCAACAGAATAAAAGAGATAGAAGAGAGAATCTTAGGGCCAGAAGATACCATAGAAAACATTGACACAACACTCAAAGAAAATACAAAAAGCAAAAAGCTCCTAACTCAAAACATCCAGGAAATCCAGCACACAATGAGAAGACCAAACCTAAGGTTAATAGGTATAGAAGAGAGTGAAGACTCCCAACTTAAAGGGCCAATAAATATCTTCAACAAAATTATAGAAGAAAACTTCCCTAACCTAAAGAAAGAGATGCTCATGAACATACAAGAAGCTTATAGAACTCCAAATAGACTGGACCAGAAAAGAAATTACTCCTGTCACATAATAATCAAAACACCAAATGCACTAAACAAAGAAAGAATTTTAAAAGCAGTAAGGAAAAAAGGTCAAGTAACATATAAAGGCAAGCCTACCAGAATTACACCAGACTTCTCACCAGAGACTATGAAAGCCAGAAGATCCTGGGTAGATGTCATACAGACTCTAAGAGAATATAAATGCCAGCCCACGCTGCTATACCCAGCAAAACTCTCAATTACCATAGATGGAAAAAACAAGATATTCCACGACAAAACCAAATTTACACACTATCTTAACTGGAATCCAGCCCTACAAAGGATAATAGATGGAAAACACCAACACAAGGAGGGAAACTACACCCTAGGAAAAGCAAGAAAATAATCTTTCAACAAACCCAAAAGAAGATAGACACACAAACATAATTCCAACTTTAACAACAAAAATAACTGGAAGTAACAATCACTTTTCCCTAATATCTCTTAAAATCAATGGACTCAATCCCCCAATAAAAAGACATAGACTAACAGACTGGATAAGTAAACAGGACCCAGCATTTTGCTGCATACAGGAAATGCACCTCAGTGACAAAGACAGACACTACCTCAGAGTAAAAGGTTGGAAAACAATTTTCCAAGCAAATGGTCCCAAGAAACAAGCTGGAGTAGCCATTCTAATATTGAATAAAATTGACTTTCAACCAAAAGTTATCAAAAATGATAAGAAAGGACACTTCATACTGGTGAAAGGAAAAATCTACCAAGATGAGCTCTCAGTTCATAGATATCTCAGAACATCTATGCTCCAAATGCAAGGACACCCACATTCATAAAAGAAACTTCGCTAAAGTTCAAAGCACACATAGCACACAACAATAATAGTGGGAGACTTCAACACCCCACTCTCAGCAATGAACAGATCATGGAAACAGAAACTAAACAGAGACAGAGTGAAACTAACAAGTTATGAAACAAATGAACTTAACAGATCTCTATAGAACTTTTTATCCTAAAACAATAGGGTATATCTTCTCACATCTCATAGTACCTTCTCCAAAACTGACCATAATTGGTCACAAAACAGGCCCCAACAGATACAAGAATATTTAAATAATCCCATGCACTCTATCATCACCATGGACTAAGGCTGGTTTTAAATTCCAACAAAAACAACAGAAAACACACATACATATAGAAGTTGAACAATGCTCTACTCAATGATAACTTGGTCAAGGAAGAAATAAAGAAAGAAATTAAAGGCTTTTTAGAATTTAATGAAAATGAAGACACATCATACCAAAACTTATGGGACACAATTAAAGCAGTAAGAGGAAAGCTCATAGTTCTGTGACTCCAAAAGGAAACTGGAGAGAGCTTGACAGCACACCTGAAAGCTCTAGAACAAAAAGAAGCAAATACACTCAAGAGGAATAGAAGGCAAAAGATAATCAAACTCAGGGCTAAAATCAACCAAGTGGAAACAGAAAGAACTATACAAAGAATCAACCAAACCAGGAACGGGTTCTTTGAGAAAATCAACGAGATAGATAAATCCTTAGCCAGACTAACCAGAGAGCACAGAGACAGTATTTAAATTAATAAAATTAGAAATGAAAAGGGATACATAACAACAGAAACCAAGGAAATTCAAAAAAATCATCAGATCCTACTACAAATGCATATACTCAAAAAAAAAAAAAAAACCTGGAAAACCTGGATGAAACAGACAATTTGCTAGATAGATACCAGGTGCCAAAGTTAAATCAGGATCAGATAAAAGGTCTAAACAGTCCCATAACTAGAAATAGAAGCAGTCAGTAATAGTCTCCTAACCAAAAAAAAGCCCAGGACTAGATAGCTTTAGTGGAGAATTCTATCAGACCTTCAAAGAAGACCTAATACAAATACTCTTCAAAGTATCCCACAAAACAGAAACAGAAGAAACACTACCCAATTCATTCTACAAAGCCACAACTACTCTGATACCTGAACCACACAAAGATCAAACAAAGAAAGAGAACTTCAGACCAATCTCCCTTATGAACATTGATGCAAAAATACTCAATAAAATTCTTGCCAACCTAATTCAAGAACACATCAAAATGATCATCCATCATGATCAAGTAGGCTTCATCCCAGAGATGCAGGGATGGTTCAATATATGGAAATCCATCAACTTAGTCCACTACAAAAAGCAAACTCAAAGAAAAAAACCACATGATTATTTCATTAGATGCTGAAAAAGCATTTGACAAAATTCAGCATCCCTTCATGTTAAAAGTCTTAGAAAGATCAGGAATTCAAGGTCCATACCTAAACATAGTAAAAGCAATGTAAAGCAAACCAGTATCCAACATCAAACTAAGTGGAGAGAAACTTGAAGCAATCCCACTAAACTTAGGGACTAGACAAGGCTGTCTACTCTCTCCTTATCTATTCAATATAGTACTTGAGGTTCTAGCTGGAGCAAGTAGACAACAAAAGGAGATCAAAGGAATACAAATTTGAAAGGAAAAAGTCAAAATATCACTATGCAGACAATATGATCTTGTACTTAAGTGACCCCAAAAATTCCACCAGAGAACTCCTAAACTTGATAAACAACTTAAGCAAAGTGGCTGGATATAAAATTAACTTAGACAAATCAGTAGCCTTCTACTCAAAGGATAAATAGGCTGAGAAAAAAATTAGGAAGATGACACCCTTCACAAAAGTCACAAATAATATTACATATCTTGGTGTGACTGTAACCAAGCAAGTGGAAGATCTATATGATAAGAACTTCAAGTCTCTGAAGAAAGAAATGGGAGAAGATCTCAGAAGATGTAAAGATCTCCCATGCTCATGGATTGGCAGGATTAATATAGTAAAAATGGCCATCTTGCCAAAAGCAATCTACAGATTCAATGCAATCCCCATCAAAATTCCAAATGAATTCTTCATAGAGTTAAAAAGAGCAATTCATTTGGAACAACAAAAAACCCAGATAGTAAAAACTATTCTCAACAATAAAAGACCTTCTGGGAGAATCACCATCCCTGACCTCAAGATGTATTACAGAGCAATAGTGATAAAAACTTCATGATATTGGTACATTGACAGACAGTAAGATCAATGCAATAGAATTGAAGACCTAGAAATGAACCCATACACCTATGGTCACTTGATATTTGACAAAGGAGCTAAAACCATCTAGTGGAAAAAACCCCAGCATTTTTAAAAGATGGTGCTGGTTCAACATGCATGTAGAAAAATGCAAATCAACCCATTCTTATATCCTTGTACAAAGCTCAAGTCCAAGTGGATCAAGGACCTCCATATAAGACCAAATACCCTGAAACTTATAGAGGAGAAAGTAGGGAAGAGCCCGGAACACATGAACCACAGGGGTTGCTGGATTGTATGGGAGCCTGCACAGTGGCCTGGACCTGTACCTTCTATTTTAGGTTCAGTTAAGAACTAGTGGCTTTCAGAGTCATTTGGCATATGGCTGGAGGAGCACACCAGGATGAAGAACATGCTCCATGTGTGATGCAAGCAGGCCCACTAGTCATTGTGCTTCTTTCCTGGTGGTGGGAAGGGGAGAGAGAAAACTTAGTCTTCATTAGAAGGGATATCTGCTACAGACCGGGTTTCTTGTGGGGAACCCTTGTTCTGCAGGATGAGAGTTCTGGCCAGGTGTGCAAGGGATTCGGTGTGTGATAGACATGACACAAGAAGTGTGCTATTGAAAGGCTGAAGAATTTTAGAATTTTAAAATGAGAGCATTTAATAGAAATGTATGTATAATGTATAACTTTTACCTAAAAGGGCATGGAAGACCTCTGTAAGGAGCCAGGAATGTAGACTAGCCAGTTTCAGAAACCTGTTGGCCACAAAGCGCCCCCCTTCCCCCGCCCAGTTAGGTCCAAGAACAAAAAGCAGGGTATGAGCCATCTGGGTGGTTCTAAAGAACGGTCAGCCATAAAGCGAAAGCATTGACCAGACCACATTCTTGTGAATAATGAGTAGGGGTTAGGTCCTGTTAGAATTTTCCACTTTTCTCGTTATGTGTCCTTGGTTACCCTCTCACCCCCCCTAGTTTGTGTTTTTTCCCTTTAAATACCCCTCACTTCTTGTGTTCGGGGTCGAACTCCTCTGGCCTGTCAGGCTACATGTTCTACCCCAGATCTGGCTTATCCCAAATAAACCTCTATCCTCCTGGCTGGTGCACCCCCCCGCCCCCCCCCCCGACTCCAGCCAGGCCCATGCGGCCCAAGGGTGCTTGGAGCCGGGGGGTGCTGCACCAGTCCAGAATTGGCTGCTGTTTTAAGACCCAGTGTGTTTCAGGTGGTCTCAGATGTACCTCGACTACTGAGCTGCCAGATTTTTCATCTCTCTTTTGCAATGATTGTAAAAGCCTCATGTCATTTTTAAGAAATACATTCATATGACACACTTCTTTGTGTCGACTCTATTTATCACCTACCGAATCCCTTGCACACCTGGCCAGAACTCTCATCACCCTGGGGAATAAGGGGTCCCCGCAGAAACCCGGTCCGTGGCAGATATCTCTGCATGCTCCACACACCTAGAGGTAGAAAGCCCTTGAATTTTGGTTGGATTTATTTCCCATCCTTTGATGTGAATCTCATATTTATGTATTTTACATATACTCACTGCTGTGAGTAGTTTGATGTTAATTGGACATAAGGGAAAGTCATCTGAGAGGAGGGAACCTTAATTCAGAAAACCTCCTTAAGATCTGGCTGCTGGCAAGCCTGTAGAGCATTTTGTTAAATAATGATGGATGGGGGAGGGCCCAGTCCATTATAGGTGGTGCCACCCCTGGGTTGATGGTCCTGGGTGCTGTAAGAAAGCAGGCTAGGGAAAAGCACGTTAAGCAGTCCCGAGTTTCTGTATAGGCTCCTGCCTCCAAGTCCTGCCCTGGGTGAGTTCCTGCCCTCACTGCTTTTGATGATAAATTGTTATATGGAACTGTGAGAGAAATAAACCCTTTTCTTCCAGAGTTGTTTTTGGTCACTGTGTTTTATCACAGCAATAGTAACTCTAAGAAAATCTCTCTCTCTCTCTCTCTCTCTCTCTCTCTCTCTCTCTCTCTCACACACACACACACACACACACACCACATATTTGTATTAGTTTTATTTGTGATGCTGTGATAAAACACCCTTTCAGAAAGAAACTTAGGGGAGGAAGGATTTATGGATTTATTCTAGCTTTCATTTCCAGGCTATAGCCCATCACTGCAGGGAAGTCAGAGGCAAAATCCTGAGACAGCTGCCCACAACACATCTACAGTCAAGAGCAGAGAGAAACAGATGCCATCCTCCCTACTGGCTGCTGGCTTGCTAGCTTTCTTTGCTCTTAACAGAGTTTAGGGCCCAGTCGAGGGAATGGTGCTTCCCATGGTGGATTTTCCTACATTGCTAAATAACCAGCACACCCCCTCTTACCTTAGACACCCCACCATCAATCTGACCTGGACAACTCATAAGTACTCTCTTAGGAAGTGACTCTCGGCTGGACTAGGTTGACAGCTTAAATAGCACAATCATATATATTATATTATTTATATGAGATATATATTCTCATATAAAATCTTTATACATATAAAATTTATAGTGTGACTAGTTACATCACCTGTTGTAAAGCCTTTCTGCATTGTATTAGTTTATTGGTTAAATTATTGTGGAATTTCTTCATATGAAAATGGGCTGGTCAAAGTCTCCACCATGCCTGACATCCCTGCTCCATCCCTGGGACACTTGTGGAAGGAGGAGAGAACCAACTGCTGCCAGTTGTCTTCTGGCCCCTACGTGTTTGCTCACCTTCTCTCTTTCTCTCTCTCTCACACACATGCATGCACACATGGGTATGCATGCACATGTACACACACACACACACACACACACACACTCTCTCTCAATACATTTAAAAAGCAAAAGGGAATCAAAACTAATTCTTTTTTTTTCCCCCCGCCCCGTCTTCTGCAAGAATGAAGCCCATTCTCAGCAATCAGACTGCCACATTCCAGAAAATGTCGACATCACTCTGCAGGGGCGCACCGTCATTGTGAAGGGCCCCAGGAGAACTCTGCGGAGGGACTTCACTCACATCAAGGCAGAGCTGAGTCTTCTTGGAAAGAAAAAGAAAAGGCTCCAGGTTGACAAATGGTGGGGTAACAGAAAGGAACTGGCCACTGTCAGAACCATCTGCAATCATGTTTACAACATGAGCAAGGGTGTCACACTGGGCTTCCCTTACAAGATGAGGTCTGTGCATGCTCACTTCCCCATCAATGAAGTTATTCAGGAGAATGGGTCTTTGGTTCAAATCCGAAATTTCTTGGGTGAGAAATACATCCGCAGGTACCACCGGCTAAGGCTCCAGCTGATTGCTGAGAGTGAAACAAAATTTTTCTGGTCGGGGTTTCTAATGTGACTTCCTATGAGAAGAGAAAAGTTCCATGTTTCCTTGCCCATTGTGGTCTCCCAGGCCACAGCAGGTTACAGAGCAAGAGTGGCTCAGCTAGCACGAAGGAGGAAGTGCACTGCTACTTTTATTTAGCATTCAATCACGCACAGTTAATGGTTGCCCTGCTGGACAGTTTGATGCCATTCGGTTGAAACTCTCAAACTTTAGGCTTTCTGTCTGAAGCATCAGACCCCTCTCCCAGACACAAGACATGCTAAATAAATACCCATTGTTGGTTTAAGGCCTCAGTCTAGGGACATTTACTACAAAGTGCCTTAGTTAAAGTTGGTATTGATATGAGGAAACATTATGACCAAAAAGCAAGTTGTGGAGAAAGGGTGTCTTTGGCTTTCATTTCCTAGTTGTGGTGGTTTGAATGAAAATGGTCCCCATAGACCCATAGGGAGTGGCAAGAGTAGGAGGTATGGCCTTGTTGGAGTGGGTGTGGCCATTATGGAGGAAGTGTGTCCTGCAGGCAGGCTTTGAGGCTTCAGATGCTCAAGCCAGACACATTGTCACCCTCTCTTCCTGCTATCTGTTGATCCAGATGTTGAACTCTCAGCTACCTCTCCAGTATTGTGTGCATGTCACCATGCTTCCCACTATGATGATAACCGACTAAATCTCTAAACTGCAAGCCAGCCCCAATTAAATGTTTTCCCCTATAGGAATTGCCATGGTCATGTTTCTTTAAAGCAATAGAATCACTAAGATACACATGATAGTTCATCATTGAATGAAGTCAGGACAGAGACTCAAGCAGGGAAGGAAGCCGGAGGCAGGAACTGATACAGAGGCCATGGAGGAGTGCTGCTTACTGGCTTGCTTCCTATGGTTTCTGTGGCCTGTGATTTTATAGAACCCAGGGCCACCAGCCCAGGGATGCCACTACTCACAACAGGCTAAGCCCTCCCACATCCATTACTAGGAAAGTGTCCTACAGACAGATCTGACAGAGGCATTTTCTCAATTAAGGTTCCCACCTTTCAGATGACTCTAGCTTACGTCTAGTGAATATAAAACCAACCAGCACACAAAGCAATATGTAACTAATTCTTCCTTACTGGATTGTGTTGTTCTCTGTAGTAAAC
Organism: Mastomys coucha; assembly: GCF_008632895.1. NCBI lineage: Eukaryota > Metazoa > Chordata > Mammalia > Rodentia > Muridae > Mastomys > Mastomys coucha. The sequence continues at coordinate 8,876,679 of NW_022196897.1, forward strand.
AAAAAAGGTCAAGTGTCTCTCCTGTCTTTCTTTTTTATTTTTCTCCTTTGTTGGGGTTTAAACATAAGGCCAGGCAGGGTTAAGCACCATCACAGTGCACTACAACCAACCCCACCTCTTATCTTTTAAAATAGCTACCATTCTCTCTTTCTAGCCAGGCTTCCCAAGTATGATGTGGTGGAAAAACCATCTACTTCTAGCTAGGAAATTGCAAACACCAACAGCAAACCAATTAGCCCAACTTTGAATAATTAGGAAAAAAATACTTTTTTTTTTCTAAGAGCAACCCTTTCCTGGGGCCACTGCAGCCATTAGCAATGATCCTGGCTGGGTGAGAGTCTGACCAGCCCAGGGTCCTCTACAGACTCAAGCAACACAGGCAGCCTATACCACAGCAGTACTCCCAGCTGCCCTGAGCTTTCTCCTTCATGTCCACCAACAGTCCTGCGCCATGGTCCTCAGGGCATGGTCGGCAATCTATGAAGTCACCAGAATGTGGCTTTTGTGACTGGTGGGGATTGCCTTTAACAATTCCTTCTTTATCCCAGCACAGACCCCATGGGGTCTTACCGTGCCGTTGCTGCTCTGCCCCTCTTTGTACCAAAGCTTTGCCATGCCCACAGGTGCCCTTGTAGATATGAAAGTGAAGAGTACCACTCTTTTGGCTATGCCTTCTTCCCTCGGGGTTTTGATGCGACTCTGAAATCTGACTAGGGCCAGGTAAACATGCAGCCACCCACATGAGCACCCTTTTCGAATCTCTACATACCTCTGCATTAGGGCAGAGTCACCCCTTCTGAAGTCCTCTTCTTCCCTCCTAGAACAAATCTGCTCTCCCATCATCTCCTGTGGTCTTGGGAACTGAAGAAATTTTGTGACCAGTCAATCAAGTAAAATTCTCAAATGTTGACTTTTCCAAATTAGACAATTGGGTGAAGAGTGTCGTTAAAGGGTTTCTAGAATGTGTTATTTCTAGTCCAAAGGGAAGGGGTAGCTCACTGATGCCTGGGAGGGGATATGTGACCACCCCCACCTCACTAGGAAGACACACATGTCTACCACAGGAGATAAGCAATGTCTGACAAGCTGTTTTGCCATTTTAGAGTACCAGAAACAATTGGAGATAGTCAAAGAACACAGGCATACCTGTCTGCATTTCATACTTGAGTAAGAAACTGAAACTCGAATAAATTCCAGCCAGATTATAACTAGACATTCTAATTCATTTAGAAAATCCCAAATTATTACTAACTTTATTAAATAGCCCAAAATTTCTAATGTAACACATACAATTCTCCACCCATGCATTTTTGCTTTTGTGGTATTGGGGCTGTGTATGGTAGGCAAGGGTCCCACTATGAGATTCATTCCAAGCTCTCCTATAAGTCCATGATGGTCAGTGATGTCATCTTGATGAAATCTAGAATCATGCAGGCATGTCTGTAGGGCATTATCTTGATTACATCAATTGACGTTGGACAACCCATCTTAATTGTGGGTGGGGTCATTCCCTGGCCAGGGGATCTTGGACTGTGTAAAATAAAAGAGTGAACTGAGCATTAGTGTGCTTCCATGTCTCTGTTTCTTGCTCGTGGATGCTATGTGCTTCAGCTCTGCTGTTATGATTTCTCTGCCAGGATGGACCACAGCCCAGGATGGGGAACTAAAATCCTTCTTCCCTTAAGGTGCTCTTGCCAAGGTTTCACAACAGAGAAGTAACCAAGACAGTCCTCACAAATGCTAAATAAAAATTGGATTTGTTGGGTAAAAGGATTCTATGTTTTTGGAGTGATATGAGTTAACTTGGGGGTATCAAACCAAAGTCAGAGTTTTGCAAGACAAAAGGAAATACTATTTTTTTTCCAGGATGATGTTCTTGTATAGCAATGTCAAAACAGTTTGATAGGAAAAAATTGCAGAAATGATTAAACGTCTATGGATTTACTGTCTTTTTATTTTTCTTTTTGATACTGAAATACAGCCTTCGCAGTCTGTGAAATAGATCAGTCTCCTTTCTAATGTGAATAAACAGGACCCTCACAAATGGTAAAGCTGCCTAATAAAATGCGAGGCATTTCAGGAAAACATTTTCAAGCTGTATATTTCATGGACAATTACTATTCAAAACCAAGTGTGTCTATCTTTCTAGGCCTACGGGTACAAATATAGCATAGTGGGAAAGTGTATATAAAATATGGGTTTTTGTGAATTCAGTTCTTCACAATTAATAATCAGTGACTTTGGTGTGGGATAAACCAGAAGTGACTCCCATTGTGATTGCCGCAGGGGAATGTGGGCATGGTCTTTTTTCTACAGAGGGAAATCTTTCATGAGTAAAATTCCTTGTTCTTACAATTCATGTCTGAGGAGGAAATTGGGAAGTGCTGTCTCCTGGCCCTGTGCTTGCTTATCTTAGCACATAATTTGGACTTAATCCAGGTTAACTATGGCATAACCATGAGCCATGCATTCATGCTGCTGGCTCATACACATTTCAATAACTAATACAAACAGTAGGCAGCTATGAAACATAATATCTTCTTTATTATTAGTTTAAAGGACTCTACAACATAGCAATATAACACAGGATGATTCAGAACCAAACAAAGGCTGTTAGTTATTTACCTTGCATTTACTTCTTTTAGGAGGTAAGAAACCCAGCACTTTGGACTCATGAGCTTATTTTTAATTAAAACCCTAAAAATTAGGAAATGTCACATATAGTAGTGATAATGAATATGCATGTGTGTGTTACACACAAAAACTTCTGTATATGTGCTTGCTTTCTATGGTACTCTGGATTGAGTGAGAAGCCATATAAGGGTATTTAACTAAATAATTAAACCTCTGTTGATATTTAGGCTGTTTTATCCTTCCATGCAAATAAGAGGAACAATTTATACTTGCTTAGTACTGGTTTTTGAAAACACCTCTGCCCCTCAAGCCCACCATTTGCCCATGTTCCACTTGAATAAAAGGACTCAGCTCGGGAGGGCAGGCCTCACTGCCTTTGTGTCTTTTCCTAATTAAAATGCAGAGCATTAAACACAGTTGAGTCCATCCATGCACACATCCACACTGTCAGCTCACACAGGAAGCAGAGCTCAAGCGCATGCGGTGAAGGCTCATTTCATAACATCATTAAGTTCCATTGTACTGGCACTTCTGAAAGGCTTTGTCAAAGCAGATAATAATGTCCTGTCAGAACAGGGCAAACAGACGCTCCTGCAAAGCCGTCCTTTTGCTCCTGTCTTAGCAAGGGGATCTAACGACATTCTTATAGTACAGGCACAGGGCTCAGGCTTAGGAGGCTGCGGGTCATTACTGTGAGATGTTATTTAAAAAATAATGAAAGTATTAAAACAGTTAAGTGAACAATATTTGAGTCACCAGGTGGGTGTATTCCTGGGAAGAGTCACGGAGCATAGTGACTGTACTAAAGGAGGAACATGAAGTAGGTGGGATTTGGGGAATCAGAAATTTAATTTGTAATGAGTCAAAGGCAAGCGTAGTCTTCTCTTCCCGAAGAACCTTTGCTGTAAAGGGGGAGCTTGTTTTTTAAAACAGTCTATTATACCTAGCTGAGTTATAATGGCTGTGGAGACAGACTCTGCACTCCGGCTTCCTGAGTAGCAGCGTAGAAGAACCACCTTATCTGGCAAAGACGTTGATGAGTTTTGCTTCATCATATTCGATACTTTTCTTTACCGTGTTCGTTGATCACACAAATGTGCTGGAACAAGAGAGGGTTAAAAGGCGTCTGAGTCTTAATGTTTAGTTTAAAAATCTTCATATGATGTGTTAGATGCCTCAGGGATGTTTTCAACAAGTGTGTTTTGGGGGTACACTTCCCCCATCAGCATTAGTTGCATAACAAGACACGAGGCACAGGAAGTGTGATTCGGTAGTAGCAGCCTGACAATGCGTGATTGGTGAACCCTCTTTTGGAGAGCAAGAAATATGTCATGATTGGAAAGAGCTGAGCAATGAAGCAACGGGATAGGGCCACGGTTCTAGAGACTGCCGCCAAGAGGCTGTGTGAAGGATGCTCCAGGCATTGCTACCTGAGACTCTAGACACCCAGAACCCTGGCTCTCTCGGTGACTTCTGGCTTTCAAATTTCTTTCCTTTCCTTTTCTTTCCTTTTCTTTTCTTTTCTTTTCTTTTCTTTTCTTTTCTTTTCTTTTCTTCTCCCCTTCCTTTCCCTTCCCTTCTCTTTCCCCTTCCCTTCCCTTCCTTCCCCACCCATCCTTCCCTTCCCCATCCTCCCCTCTCCTCCCTTCCCC
>NW_022196897.1:8881139-8883211 GCF_008632895.1 Mastomys coucha
CTCCTCTCCTCTCCTCTCCTCTCCTCTCTTCTTCTCTCTTTTCCATCTTTACTTGGTTGTTTTGAGACAGGGTTTCTCTGTGCAGCCTTGGTTGTTCTGGGACTTGTTTTACAGAGACAAGGCTGGCCTTGAACTCCCAGAGATCCATTTTCCTCTGCCTCCTGTGTGCTGAGCTTAAAAGCATGCATCACTACCACTTGGCTTGCTTTCAAATTTCTAATAGTGAGTAAGAAGCTCATTCCAGATCACTAAGGGTCAATCAGGGTCTGATCATTGGGTACCACACTGGAGGGCTGCTTCTGTGTGCTGAAGCAGCTTCCCCAAATTAACTGTAATTCCAAGAGGTCAGATATCAGACACGGACATGAAATGGCACAGCAGTCTGATATCACACACACACATGAAATGGCTCATAGAATATTGACTGTTTATGGTGATTGGCTGGGCATCGTTAATAACTATGGAGAAAAATCAGAGTAAGCCATTTTCCTGCTTCCCCATTCTGATCACTTGCCTCCATGGCTCTGGTACCCACCCTGTAGGGTTCTGGAAGAATTCACTGTAAGTCACAGGGTGCGTATAATCATTTTACTACTGTTTTTAGTACTTTGTTAAACTGATGCTAGCATTGAGCATTCTTAGGCAAAGAGGATTAGGGTTTAGTACACAACACTTACATTAAGGTCCCGGAAGTACTCATTGTAGTCTAAGGCGTAGCCCACCACAAAGACATCTGGGATCTCAAATCCAGCATCTTACCGGAAACAGACAAGAAAGAAAGTTGAGATCAAGCAGGTAGCATGCCATTGCTCTATCCTGCTGTGGCATTTAAACAGTGAGGCAGAAGACAGAAGGGAGAAGCAATGTGCAAGACAAGCCCAGAGGGTGCCTGGGGACAGCTCGGGGACACAAGGCAAACAAGCAAGTATGTGTGAGGAATGGACTTGTAGTGTTCAGAGTTGAGGAAAGATTCAGGAGGCCCAGTGGGTGACGAAGTGGGGATGCACCCACAGTGAGCTGTTCAAAGGGAGTGGTATGGTATGTCACCTTGCCTAAGGAGAGTCTCTGAAAAGCAGAAAGGACCAATCAAATACAAAGCAGCACAGCATGGCCATACATAACCAGGTGTTCAGGCAGCAGCCACCAGCAAGCAATTCCCCTACCGTCTCACTGTCTTCTGCTGGCTGAAGGGCTGCAAAGCAAAACCCAAGGGACAGGATAACAGGAAAGGTGCTTGTTCAGTGTGAGGGGAGACCAGGTGAGAGCTATCTCCATGCTGATCTCTGCACCAACAATGCAAGCGTCCTAGTGGCACTTTATCTCTAATGAGGGCAGAGGAGAGGAAATGGATTAAGTACAGTAGAAGTACTTGGGCTCACAATGAGAAAACCACTGAGAGTCAGAGGATGTCTATCAAGAATAAGACAATGGCCGGGCAGTGGTGGCACACACCTTTAATCCCAGCACTCGGGATACTGAGGCAGGTGGATTTCTGAGTTCAAGGCCAGCCTGGCCTGCAGAGTGAGTTCCAGGACAACCAGGGCTACACAGAGAAACCTTGTCTTGAAAAACCAGAAAAAAAAAAAGAAAGAAAGAAAGAAAGAAAGAAAAGAAAAAAGAAACAGACAATGGAAGCTGGGCAGTGGTGGCGCATACCTTTAATTCCAGCACTTGGGAGGCAGAGGCAGGCGGATTTCTGAGTTCGAGGCCAGCCTTGTCTACAGAGTGAGTTCCAGGACAGCTAGGGCTACACAGAGAAACCCTGTTTTGAAAAACAAAACAAAACACCCCCCCCAAAAAAAAAAGAAAGAAAAGAAACAGACAATGATTCTATTCCAGAGATCTTCAGTCAGAATTGATGTGTGTGGTACAGTGGTTTTCAAACTTGCTTCAGTGTGTGGGACTCTTGTAAGCTTATCTATTACAACACAATAGAAGAGAGATGTGTATGCCCAGTTACATGAACCTGCCCTTGGTACAGCCTGTGAGCTAGGAGAGATCTTCATGGTTACTACCATTTTTGGCTTTTGTTTTTATTTTTGGTGTGTTTTTTTTTTTTTTTTTTTTTTTTT
>NW_022196897.1:8883221-8900017 GCF_008632895.1 Mastomys coucha
ATGAAGTTCTTGGCTGTCTGGCAACTCCCTCTGTAATCCAGGCTAACCTTGAACTCAGAGATCTGCCTGCCTCTACCTCCTGAGTGCTGGAATTAAAGGTATGTGCCTCCACAGCCTAGCCTATCATTTTGATTTTCATGACCCAATATGTTTTCACATGAAGTGTCTTAGACTTACAGAAAGTGCTAGAAGTCATGGATCAGTTTTATAAGGGCTTGTATTATGGGGTCATCCCTAAACTTGCTGTTTCTTGAAAAATAATTCAAGAGCAGGTATAGATAATGGTGCATGCCTATAATCTCAGTATTTGGGAAGCTGAGGCAACAGGCTTTTAAGTTTTAAGTGTAGCCTGGGCTACACCGAGGTTCCTGTCTAAACAAAGAGAAACAAATTCAGAGAGAAGAAAGTGTAGAAGAAAGGCATTATTACCACTTGAGTGTGTAACAAGGAGTCTGAGCTGCTCAAAAATGCTGTCTTGGTACTCCAGAAAGAAGGGGGAGACAGATCTGCAGAACAGGATTGGGCTCCAGGAAATCCTACTTTAATAATAATGGGTTTTCCAATGAGCTATATAGTTGCCTACAATAGGTATGATGATTCAGACTGTGCAAACTGAAACCCAAAGCCATGTAGAAGGCCGTTGTGACAATCAATCAGTGGGGCTGTCACATATCAGAGGTGCCCACTGCCCACCGCTCACTGGTAAGCGCAGCTCCTGCAGTGTTTGTAAATGTTCTGAGTGCCTGGGCTCTTTGTTGGCCCTCTTCATTTGCTTATATGACCCTGGCAAGCTATTTAAGCTTGTTGTGTTGTTCTATTTCATCTGTTAAATGGGTATAACAATAGCAACTGCCTCTAAAGAATTGTAGAGACTAAATTAATTAATCCTTGTATGCCTGTAAGAACCTTGCCTGGCACATTATAGCCTCTTACAGTGTTAGTATTATTTAAAATTTTTTAAAAAATGTGTGTGTGTGTGTGTGTGTGTGTGTGTGTGTGTGTGTGCAGGTGGCTGTGAGTTGTCTCATGTAGATGCTGGGTGTAGAACCTGGATTCCCTGTAATAAGCAGTATGCTTTTAACCACCGAGTCATGTCTTCAGTCCTATTTTTAAACATCATTTAATATAATTTCCTCACAAAATTTCTGCTTAATCTCCTCATATAATGACAGTAACTTATAGACCAGATCCCAAGGCCAGTAACTGACAGGAACAGGCCATTGGCTTTCTCTATCTGTCCAGAAGTGACCTGCTGTGTAGTTAGGAGCACAGCAGAGGAGACCCGTGCTGAGAATTAAGAGACCCTGACATATCCATACTATTTTCTGTCTAATGTTTTTTCAGCTTGCTGATGAGAATTTGAGCCAAATTATCCTACGGGCTTTAGAGCTAATGTAAGTGAGAAGTTTTAGCTGAAGTCTGCCTTATGCAAGTAAAATAAAATCACCTCTTGTTTAGAATAATAAATAATTCAGTGGCTTGTTCAATCCTCTTGGCAACAGAGTCACTCTTGTCATGAGGGGGGGGAGAAAAGTGCCCTGGACAAGGAAATCCCCCAGAGCACATGTATGAAGCCAAGTATGAAGATGACATGCACAGAGCTCTGCTTGGTCATGTTCTGGCTTCCTGAATTTTTGTTGGAGGTAGCAGGTGGAAGCCGCACTAAATGTGCAGGGTCTGGAAAGGGATCAGGGAATCCTAAAGCTTTGTAGTGCCTCTTTGATTGGTGAAAATAGCTGCCAGTCAGGAATCCTGAATGTCTGAATCAGTCTAGGGGAGTAAGTCTATCTCTACCCCAAAATTTATCAGCTGTATAAAATGTAACAGAAGAACCCCCAATGAACCGGGGTGTGGTGAACACCTATAATCCCAGCACTCTGCAAGCTGAGACAAGAGGGTAGATGCCTGTTTGAGGCCAGCCTGGGCTACAAAGCGGAGTTGCATAGTAGCCTGGACTGAATCACATACTAGTGAGGTTCTTCAAAACACAGCAAAACAAACCTAAACAAATCCAATCTATAGAATGGAGTTGTTGTGAAAATGCAAATATAAAAAGCAGTGGTCTCTCAAAGAGCCCCAGCCTCCTTCACAAGGTGATGGAGACAAAGAATCTATAGGATTATCAGTTCCACATGAAACACCATCACCAGGAACCCCTCACACCCCCACACCCCAAGTCCTGCAGCACTTACAGTCAGGTCTAAAGCTGTCACTTCTGGCTCTCCTCTTCACCAATAAACTGCCATCACAAAAAGAAAGTTATCCTAGGAATTTGGGATGTGAATTTGCAAAGAGAATCAAACATAGCAAACATAGTTGTGCTGTGTGCTCCTCCTCAAGCCTGTGGAGCGACATCTTCACCTCAGCCTACTTTAACTCTTGCCTTTGTAGCTGAAGTACGGCCTGGCCATGCCGGATAGAAGGAAGCATGCTGAGCAAGTGCTCAGGGATCAGCTGCTTGTGAAGCAGGGCTCTCCCCTTTCTCTCCCAGGCTAGGAATCAGACGAACTATTTGTCAGGGTGGTCAAACTCTAGCATCCCAGGTACAGGGTCAATGGCTCAGAACAGTGCTCTGTGAGAGGATCCCTCTTGGTCTTGTTTTGAAGGACAGAGGATGGTGCTGTGGTGTCTGACTCACCTGGCTACCTTTACCATGTTGGGTTTGTAGTTCTCAATGCTGCTGAGCAGGGCTTTCATGGTCCTCCCGGTTCCAACAACATCCTTTGTGGAAAGCAGACAAGTTCAACAAGGCAGCACAACATAATGCTCTTTACATTCGCAGAGCTATTTCTTATTAATAAAATGCACATTAATTTCAAATGCTAACCAGGAAGCAGAACCACATATGGCTTTATGGACATTTCAGTTTGGAAGCTAGAGACTATCTTGGTGAATAAATTCTGTTCTTAAATCCCTCAGTTGTGTCATAGGATTCAGACCAGCCTCTAGAGAGGATGTGGGTCCTTTCTCATTGAGAGTGCCTAGGCTTCTGCATGCACAGTCAGGGACTAAATTTGGCCTGGAGGTTACATTTTACAATACAAGAGACACATGAATTTTCATGGACATGGGATGCACATCTGAATACAAAGAACGGATAAACACCTCCTCAGCTTCCCTATTCCTTAGGGGTTGCCATGGCTGAGAGGCAGCAGCTGATGACAGCCAGGAGGGCTGAGATCCTTGGCTACTGTGAGCACAGGGTCTCTGCCTCTGACAAGCTGTGGATCACAGTTACACAGAACTGACTGCTGCAGTTTATTGTCCTTCTGACAGAACTCAGCTGTCAGGAGTGGAGGGAGGCTGACCACAACAGGTTTGAGTAAAGTCAGGGTCCAGTGACTCATTTGGCTGGAGGGTCTACTTGTGAGTTGTATGAAGCCAGAACTGTACATACAGAAGGCCACACTGGCAAATGTGACACTAAAGCCTGCGGACAAGATCCTTTGACTTTTGGGGGGCTAATGAGACAGGTGTCTTGAGGAAGCATGGCCATTGATTATGAGAGTTGACAGCAGTCACAAGATGATCTTTCTGTTTCTTTCTGAATAGAACAACAACAAAAGACCCATCACTTTCAAAACTTCATAACTTTCCCTTGGATTGACATGTTCATTGACTGAATTTAAGATTTCTGAGGCTTGAGAATGGATTAAAAGCATTAGAGGTCATTGAGTGAGGAGAGGTCTAGCCTTGAATTACCTGTTAAATAAATAACAGTAAACATATTGACTATTTCTACAAGCTATTTTACTTTCCCTACAACTGTCTGGCATATAAATCCACACAAGAATGGATTGAGAAGCATGTGAAATTGGATATAAAACAGGACCAACTATCAAATAGTCATTGTAAAGTGTTGATTCTGAGTTAGTTAAAGCCAGTGACTATAGTTGGCTTCTGTTTACCACGAGTTGAAGAGCCACACACACTGAGGACTCAATACTTGGCCAATTTGATAAACAAAGCCGGCATTTTAAAAGTCACCATCTGATTCTTGTACCTTCCAAACATAGAAAAGGAAAAGGCCAGCTTACCTCAACAATGAGGACATTCTGTAGGGAAATAAAGAACAAAACCAATGTTTCAGAATATGATGAAAGCAAACAAACACAGCAAGCCTGGGTCGTAGGACAAATGCAAGTTTTGCTTACAGTTAGAAAACTGCAGGGTGCATTGTAGGCCTTGCTCATCCTACAAGTCCAAATTATTAGAGCAGTGGTTCTCAACCCCATTAGGTCCTTTTCACAGACCATATGCATATCAAATACTTACAGTATGATTCACAACAGTAGCAAAATTACAGTTATGAAATAGTAACAGAAATAATTTCATGTCACCACAACATAAGAAACTATATTAAGAGGTTAGCATTAGGAAAGTTGAGAACTACTGAATTAGGGGAAACCTCAGTGTTCCAGATTCATTTTAATATCCTTGTGGAATTGCTTGATGTTGTAATTTTATTGTCTATACTCAGGTTAGTAGCAAGCTCATGTCAGACCTTGTTGCCTCTTTGAAGGGACTACCCATACAATTATAACATCTCAATAGTGCCGTGTCCCTCTGGCTCCCATCTTTGGGATAACAAGCTCACCAGGAAAGTCAGACAATGTAAACTACATCATTACTGGGGGAGCGCTCAGTGACAGCCCTATTCCTGTAGCCACCCAAATCCCCAGTGTATCTATCCACCCAGAGGAAATAGGGTGAAGGCATCGAAAGTGTTGCAGGGGGCCTGCTGTGTCCTTTTTACTGACATGGCCAGATCCCTTGCTCAATGCTCACCAGGTATTCATCTATTTTCCCCAAGAACACAAATTACGTTTTATACTAATTTCTTGTTAGACTGCTTCTTCACCCATGGACTCCACACTTCACATAGTAAGGAGTTGTTTGCTTTGTTTACTGCTGTGCTCTCAGGACCTACTGTATTGCCTGCGTGTAGAAACAACAATTGTTTTTTAAAAGACTAATGACTATCAAGCTTATTCATAATTCATTAATCAACCAATTAATTGGATTAGTAGTAATATGCCAATGCTGCCCCATTAAATTATGACTATGTTAATATACCATTCCATTCACCAAAGTGGGAAGAATATGCCTTGAAAGTAATGCACTTTTACTTTATGGTCTTAGTTTTTTTTTTTAGATTTATTTATTTACTTATTTATTTACTTGTTTTTGTGTGGGCACATATGTACATGTGAAGGTCAGAAGATGAACTGGGGAGTGGCTTATCTTCTCCCACCATGTGCTATCTGGGGATTGAACTCAGACTTTCCGGCTTGGGGACAAGTGCTTTAAGCTGCTGGGGCATCCTAGTCATTCATTCATCCTTGATTAAATAACACTGTAATATCAGATCAAATTATAAAGTTCTTCTTTATATCTAATACAAAAGAGGTTTAATGCATTAAGAAGTCATCTACCCATACAAAAACAGTGATAAAGCTGTATTTCCATGTCACACATGGAGAAATGCCTTTCTGGAAGTGCTTTCTCTTAGTGAGGACACTCTTATTAAACCTATTTATTAAGAATATTAGTTTTATCATCAGGATGGAGGGCTATATTGTTTACTCTCAAAGCTCATGTGTCCTCTCCAGGGCACTGCACATTAATGTCATATGTGAGGGTCAGGCCATCGTGTCCCCTAAGACTCACGCTGACAGGAGTCTCTTTAGCATTTTCAATATGGCTTATTATGACCTTTGCCCTCACTCCACAGCACTTAACTTGGACATGTATTTTTAGTTTGACTGAGGCTTGACCAAGCCTATTAGCTAACCAGGATGCTTAGAGAATGCTATGGTTAATTGAATTTCCCTGTTCACAATCCCTTTTTGGCTCAATTGTGTAAACAAAATTTTCTTTCCAAAATATGTTAGTATGCATGCTTGTCTAATTAAGTAGGAAGTCCTGAAAAGGATTACGTCTCAGTCTCTCCCTCTCCTCCTCTCCCTCTCTTCTTCCATCCCTACCCACCAATTTAGAAACAATAAAATAAGCTTCATCTTTGAAAAGATTAACCATGACTTGAAGACTGTAACTAGGAAGTGGGACTTAGATGGTTATCAATCTGAGATTTATTGTCAAAATAATTCCAACATATTTTAAGCTTGAAAGGTTTTAAGGAAGATGGCTCCTCCTACTTCATGGCCCCTATCCCCAAGTGTTGCTTTAAGGGGCAGTCACCTTGACCTCTACACTGTCTTCCTGGCTGGTGGGCCTGGACTTCTCATAAGCTTCTACATTATATTTATAAAATACACACATTAAAAAGCTTTTTTTTTTCAGGGCTGAGATTGAATGCCACGCATGCCAGGCAAGTGTTCCAGCCACAGCCTGATATATTTACCACCATGTTTTAGATAGCTAATTTGTTTTTTAAATGTATCCAAAACATATTTGAAAACAGGAAAATCTAAAGATTTTCCCTCTTCACTTCCCCTTCCTTCCTCTTTCCCCAAAAACATACTAGGCAAGCAAGTAGTCAACCACCAAGCCCTGAACTTTGCTTAACTTTTGATGCACATTTTAACTTTAAAGACTTTAAATATATTTGTGTGTACATTAAAAAAGTATTAAACTTATAGTATCATTCTCTATTTTATACACCTAAAATCTCCCATCTATCAAAAATGATAAATTCTTAGTATCACATAAAGCCAACTACATATTCACATTTTTCCAATTGTCCCTTAAAAGGCCTTTATAATTTCTCTGTTTAACCTACTAGACATTGGATTCTACTGTATTTTGAATGTATTCCCCAGAGTTCCTCAATTGGAAAATTAACCACCAATAAACATTAAGATGGGGCCCAATAAAAGGTGATGCAGACATGTGTTCTGCAATGATAGAGTATTACCCTCATTACAAGAATGGCTTAGTTGCCTTAAGAGCAGATTGTCATAACAGTGAGGTAGGTCCTTGTCACTCTCCCATCTCTCTTCCTTATCTTTCCACTTTCTACAATGGGATGATACAATATGAAGCAAGAAGGTGTAGAAGATGGAATTGTCTCAACCTTGGAAGCATTTCTGTTAGTATAAGAGGACCAACTTGGTGCTTGGGTTTCCATGCACCAAGATTAGACTCAAGGGCTCAGAGACAAATAGTAGCCTATCTTCTATGGTCAACACAGAACTCTGGCTGATAGGAAAAGGTGATCTAGGGGGCTTGTGCTCCAGCTATGGTGGTGCACATGTAAGCAGGGCACCTAGGAAGGCAGAGGTGGGAAGATCATGAGTTCCAGGTCAGCTTAGGTTATACATCAAGACTCTGTGAAAGGAAAGAAGGAAGGAAGGAAGGAGGAAGGAAGGAAGGAAAGAAGGAAGGAGGGAGGAAGGAAGGAAGGAGGAAGGAAGGAAAGAAGGAAGGAAGGAAGGAAGGAAGGAAGGAGGGAAGAAGGAAGGAAGGAGGGAGGAAGGAAAGAAGGAAGGGAGGGAGGAAGGAAAGAAGGAAGGAAGGAAGGAAGGAGGGAGGAAGAAAGGAAGGAAAGAAGGAGGGAAGAAGGAAGGAAGGAAAGAAGGAAGGGAGGGAGGAAGGAGGAAGGAAGGAAAGAAGGAAGGAGGAAGGAAGGAAGGAGGAAGGAAGGAAAGAAGGAAGGAAGGAAGGAAGGAGGGAAGAAGGAAGGAAGGAGGGAGGAAGAAAGGAAGGAAAGAAGGAAGGAAGGAGGAAGGAAGGAAAGAAGGAAGGAAGGAAGGAAGGAAGGAAGGAAGGAAAGAAGGAGATGGGAAAGAAAAAGAAAGAACTCTGTGTGATAAATGAATAATCTTGGCCCATCTCTTTCATTTTCTGTAGCTCATTTTACTCTTGAGACACCACCTTCACCTATCTTTAAGGATCTGCAGTTCTTCCTTAACCAAACTTTCATTACCATCTACTGCTTTTAATTTGCACTGAGCAGTCTACTAAGATTCCCCCTTTTTGAGCAGGCAACGCTGGGGATATTTTTCAGAGCATTCTGTGTGCCTCCAGAACACTTCCCATCTGATAACCGTTTTCGTTGAATCTGAGATGTTTGCCAATTACTGTCTTAGTCATCTCCTCACACCTACCTCACTTCCTCCCAGGGAGCCAGTAAAAGTCTGAGGGGGTTGAGGGGCTGTAGGCAAAAATTCTATAGGGACTCTCTAGACTCCAGTGCGTTGTTTTGCTGCTATTCTGAGGTCTGAGCAAAGCCCATCACATCGAGGTTTTCTAATAAAGGAGGCAGGAAGGTAGAGAAGAATTACACAAATACAAACAGTTTTCTTAGGTTGGCTATTCTTACTTTAACCTTTGAAAACTCAAAGTGATCAGCAGCAGCAACGGGGTTTTGTGGGTGTGGTCACCCTCAGAGAGATTGGCTTGGCAAAGATGGTCTGGATGGTGGTGGTTATTGGCTGTGAGGAGGAGTGTGAATATAAATCCCACAGGGAAAGGAATGTTGCTCCGCATTTTATTTTATGTGATAACTCACAAGATTGCCAGAGTCATCCATCTATTTCTACTATTGTTCTCAGCCCAATTAGAGGCAATAAAAAGGAATGATTTAAGTTAAGGTAGCTGGTGGTGGTAGTATCGGGGGATTTGGCAGGTTTCAATTCTGGCATTTGATTAGAAACTTATTTGGGGGTGGAGTGCTCGTCTCCTGAAATCTTGCACAGAACCTGCCCAGCTGTTTATCTTCACTGCCAGCTCTGGGCTTGCTTGCCTGCCCTTCAGTTTTATTCAAGCCTTTCAGGGGTTTCTCTTGGACATGAATAGAATCTTCCTGCTTTAATGGATACAACACATTTTATGAAGTTCCAGGATTAAATCAACTTGGGAAAAAAGTCAGCGTGAGAGTGTGTGGTGCAGACAGCTTACATACAGTGAGTAATGATTTTAGGCACAGAGAGCCCACTGAACAGACTGTCGAGGGCCTATATATTCAACAGCACCAGGCCATTTAGAGCCATGACTCAGTCAGCCTGCCCTGAAAGTGAAAGAAGGCAGCAGAGAAAGGTGGGGAGGGAGAGAGAAAGGTGAGATCCTTTATCTTAGCTGAACTCCAACATCTTCAGAGGACCTCAGAGGCTCCAGGGCTGTTGGTTACAAACTCGGCACAGCTGAACAGGGGGAGCTATTTCCATGTGCTTTTTCTGAGGCTCTTCCTTTCATAAAACTATGTAAGAACCATTTCTATGGCTCCCTCTTCAGTTTGGCTGCAGCCCTTGTCTTCCGCATTTGCATACACAGGCAAGCACTCTGGATGGCTCAGCCCGGCCCTTCTTCCCTCCTGCACTTCCTTCTACCATATGTCAGGTTCACTCTATTTTTTAAAATTCATATTAAATAAATAAAATTTATAATTGTTTGACTGAATTTTGTACAACATACCATGATTATATTCTTTTCCCCTTAAACGGCTCCATGATGTCACCTCTGCCCAAATAGCAAGTTCATCTTGTTATTGAGATAATCATTCTTCTCTATAAACCCAGCTCAACTACATTTTCAGCTATTTTATTATTTCCTTGTTTGATTCCTGACTTCTTTCCTTAGTCATGCAGGTCCAGCCCTTTCCTCCTCCATTCTAGGTCTAATTCTCTTCTGTGTTACTCCCACACCCTCACCTTCTCCCTAAGATCATTACAGTTCCAAGAATCATCATCATCTTCTCCTTCTTCTTTTTGTATAAAGAAAGGGGATTTGTGGAAAGACTCAGGAAGCTATTCTTGAGGTGCTCAACACTGAATAAGAGAAGCCTTGTCCAAATTCCTGGTAGGGTAGTAATATGAAAAAAATGCAAATTTACTGACTGAACCGATGGATTGCATAGTGAGTACATACACGAGAAAGAGGAAGTTAGATGATGACCTGTAACAACCCTGCCACCCGATGCAGATGTTTTTTACAGTTTGGATTCTTCTATAACCACTAAAACAGGGACCCAGTACATGCTGAGTGAGTGCTTTCTTCTTTTAAGCTTGTTCCCCATCATGCATCTGCCTCATTGTGAAGAGATTCTGTTTATTGGATTTCTTTGTCGTCTTGGGCAGACAAGCCTGAACAGGTGAAGGAAGCATACCGAAGAGCTGGCTATTGCAGGTTGAATAGAAACTGTCCTTCCCAAAGGCTCCACGTTGGAGGCTTTGTACCCACGTGATGGCATTACTGCGAGGTGACCATGGCTAACATAACTTCATGACTGTTATTTGGAAGTAGGTGACTGGGACATGTCTTTGATAGATCATTTATGTCCAGTTTGGCAGACACCCCCCACCCCCAGCCTCTCCTGGCCAGCAAGGCGGACACAGCCTCCCTTCCCCAATCACTACGGTTTTCTATCTTGATGTTCTGACTTGCTGCAGGCCTGGCCTCAAATGGCCATGCCAAGGACTGACGTCCTTGAAACTACAAGCCATAATGAACCTTTCCTCTTTTTAGTTGTCTTTTTTCAGGTTTTTTTTTTTTTTTTATATAGTGCTACAAAGTTTGAGTAACACGATGTCCTTATTTTATAAGGAAAAGTACATCCCTAAAGTTAAATGAAAAATTTTCTTTCTTTCTTTTTTTTCCAGTAGTGCTGGCCATGCAATCCAGGGTCTTGTGAGTTGGAGCTAGGCAAGCACTCTGCCCACCACTGCTACGGGCAAGCACTCTGCCCACCACTGCTCCCGGCAAGCACTCTGCCCACCACTGCTCCCGGCAAGCACTCTGCCCACCACTGTTCCGGGCAAGCACTCTGCCCACCACTGCTCCGGGCAAGCACTCTGCCCACCACTGCTCCACCCTAGCTGCAGCCCTTTTCTCTCCCACCCTTAGTCATGCAGGATTCACTTCTGTCATCCTCCTTTTTGTTTCCTCAATACTGAAGCTTTGCCCTCTGGGACACTCCGCACCATCCTCCTCCAGCCCTAATCGGAATCAGCTGTTCTGCTGTGTCCTTCATTGTTACCTTCATTAGCTTTTGTTGTCCTCCAAACCATCCTCTGTGAAGCAGCAAATGTGTTTGGTTTGGGATCCTATCAGTCACTACCCGAAGCCAGGCCAAAGTGCCTTGGATTTAATATTTCCCCCTATGTCCCCCTGGAGACTGGCTGAAACCATCTCTCTGACTCCTACATAAGCTGATGCACTCACTGTTCATCCAGTGTCTACTCTAACCTGTGCTGGAGAAGGCTGTGTATGAAGCTAGGGTTGAGGTGGTGAACCCAGTGGTCTCTGCCCACTTCACACTGATTTTTCTGGAGGTGGAGGGGGGAGGCAAATAAAAAAATGTGTTCATAATTAAGTGCTAAACTGTGAATTGTAAAAAAGGTCTCACATACAGATGCACAGTGGAGCTGGGGGATGTTAGGAGAGCAGGACCAGGGTCTCATTCCTGACAGCTATGCAGGGAAGCTGTGTTGTACAGAGCAGGCATTGGGGCTGAGTCCTCAGAGAGAGGAAAGCATATTCCAAGGTTGGCAAGAAAGGCTTAGCTGGTGAGGGTGCAGTGCCACGAGGCCAGTTAACTATGACAATGTGGTAGAGATGCCAGCTGGATCAAGCGGGATTTACTGCAGTCAGGAATTTGGATCATACTTAAAGAGCATTTGGGGAAGGTTTGCTAGGTAAACCACAAACACTTAATTATACTTTAAGGTAATCAATGAATAAATTTTTAGAGTTAAGTATGTCCAAAATACCACACAAGGCACAGTTAGAGTAAATACATTTACTATGCACTTATACTGAACATCTAGTCAATATCTGAAGTTCAAAGTTGCCTGGGCTCCTGGATTTTTGATTTGTCTTTGTTAAGCCTGGCAATTGTTAAGAGGCCACCGAAAGGTTTCAACTGGCAAGTGGCTTAACCCAATTTGTATTTTAAGAAGATCCCTTGGGGGGCTGGAGAGATGGCTCAGCAGTTAAGAGCACTGACTGCTCTTCCAGAGGTCATGAGTTCAAATCCCAGTTTTTGAACTCATGTGATGTGGGATCACAACATGGTGGCTCACAACCATCTGTAATGGGATGGGCAATGTAATGATGCCCCCTTCTGGTGTGTCTGAAGACAGCTACAGTGTACTCATAATAAATAAATGAATAAATCTTTAAAAAAAGAAGAAGATCCCTTGGGCAGTTTTGTGGAGAATAGTGGACTCTTGAATGAGTCAAGTGAAGGCAGAAGTTCAGGGCAGCAGGTTGGGCTCAGAGGGAAGCTCTGTGGCATGACCATGACAACTCTTCTAAAGGAAAGCATGTCATTTGGGCTGGCTTACAGTTTACAGGTTTCATCCACTCTCATCACGGAAGGAAGCACAGCAGGCAGGCAGACATGGGACTGGGGAAGGAGTTGAGAGTTCTAGATCTTGATCCACAGGCAGCAGAAGGAGACTGTGCCACACTTGATCTAGCTTGAGCAGAGGAGACCTCATAGCCCACCTCCACAGTGACACACTTCCTCCTAACAGTGCCACTCCTCATGGACCAAGCATTCAAACACATGAGTCTATGGGGGCCATTCCTGTTCCAACCACCACAAGGGGTATGTATCCAGTGCCTTGTAAACCTTGAAGTTAGAAGAGACCATCTAGGAGGTTGCAAGGGTGGATTCTAACTCAAGAGCTCTGGTGTGGCTCCTGAGACTCTGCACTTCTAATAAGCTCCTAGAAATCATGTCAATAAACTATATCTAGCCCCAGGGACACATTAGGCCTCATCCCTGTTTTTATAAATAAATTTTTAGGGGAACACATTCATTTGTTTCAGCATCACCTCTGGTTGTTCTCAAGTTACAACAGAGTCAAATAGCTGCAACAGGAACTGTTAGTCTATACTGTCTAAAATATTTATATTTGACTCTTTATTGAAAAACTTGCCTGCCTAGTAGCAAAGGTCAAGAGTTGGAAGACAGCCAGGGAGGTAAAATGTAGATAAATATCCTGACTAGTTGAAGGTATATGAGGGCTGGGAGATGGTCTGCCCTGGCTCATCTAGCCTTGTCCTCTGCTGGGAGCTAGGCACATGAACTCCAGTCCTCAAAATCAAGTTGGTATGTTAGCTGCTGAGTGACTAGTCATTGATGATTCATCTTAGAAGTTCTTGGCCCAAGGAGTTCTACTTTGTACCTATTTAAGCATGCAGAAATGTGTCTCCACAAACAGGAGGATATAGATAAAACTAGATAGCACTGGGTAATTTGAAAGAAACTGTCTTGTCAGCCGTGAGTTAGTATTGTCTCCTGCTTGTATTCGTTCCTGCCTACTGGTCCACCTTTTCCCCTGAATGCACGCGTCCTAGGGTCTCCCTGACTTGCAGCAGGAGACACCAAAGACAAGACCTGCCATTCCTCTGCTTATTCCAGTACTGATAAGTAGCCACCCCTCCTCCAATCCCTAAGGTATCTGAAGGGCATGCCTATGTGTGTCTATGAGGGAAATCACTTCAAACAGGGAAAGTAGGAGAGGGGAAGCTCAATAGGAATCCTTTAGAGTTGTCATTTTGATGGTTCTCTCATTAAAAGCACAAGCAAGATCTGGCCCTTGTGGAGTAGTAACTGTATAGAAAGAACTAAGCTAAAATGACTTAAAGAATCCTTTCAGGGTGTTAAAAGCTATGAATTTCAGGACATTGCTGCAAGTGTTTTAGCCTTCCTAGGCTATTTCCTGCTGTAGTGTAGTGATATCAAATGATGCCTAGCAATATATTAACATCAACAAGTTCACTGCAGTTGCCATAGAACAAGATTTACTACTCCTGGAACTCACTAGGCTGTCTTCAAGTGGAAACAGAAACTGTTTTCTATTCAGAGTCTGTGCCTCCCAGTAACACTCCAAACATTAGGATATGTATTTGTATGAAATGCGGCTGCTGTTCTGTTTTTCCCCATCCAGGGACTGTGTAACAGTAAGAACTACCGAGGATGAGAGATGAAGCATATGTAATAAATAGACCAACACACTCTGCTTAGAAAGCCGAAGGTGTGTGTGGCTAATGAACACAGCATGGTCAGGACAGGTGAACAGAAATTAATTCTGTAGCTGTCATCCTTCCCAGAAAATCTGTATTTCAAGGCACACTCCACCAGGATCGTCTGCTTGTAAAGCAGCCCTCCCTGGGAATCCTAAAATTGTGTTACATCCAAATAGTCCTTTCAGTTCATAATTAGTCGAGGGCAAGCATAGAACTCCAAATTAAAACAGGATATTCTACTCCCAAACCTAGTAGGTTTCATTTTTCTCTCTCTTCACCCTCTCTCCCTCTCCCTCCCTCTTTCCTTTTCTCTATCCCTCTCTCTTTCTCTGTGATGTTAGCTCTTCAGCAAAGGGCTAATAACTGTGCCCTCAAGAAGTGGCCCCCATACCATTCTGCACATATCAATAAACCTATTTAAAGGTCTTACCACAGTGCCTGCTGCAAAGCAACAGACACACAAGAGCAGACAAAAGAGAGAGCTTGTTTTGGGGTAGGGGTGCCTACAAAGCAAGTAGAAAAGAAGAAGCCAGTAATGGCCTTGGGGAGGGGCGCTGTTTTCTGAAATACGGGTGGAATTGGAAGCTGGGAGGATTTAGTCTGCAGAGCCCTAGAAGCTTTCTGCAGGCAGTGTTTTGGACAGGAGAAATCATTAAAGGACCTCACGAATCTATTTGCATGAATTAGAAAACCCGGGAGAGCTTTTGAAATGCATTTGGAGCTCTGACCTGACATGAAGGTCACATAGATGTCCCCAGAAGTGTATGCCTACTGAGAAGTTACATTAACAAACCTTTCCAGCCAGTGTTGAAAGATCCTCGCCTCCAATGATCTGCATCTCACCCATGGACCGATCATTCTACAGAAAAGGGGGCAGGGAAGAAAAGGGAGACAATGATTTTAGTGCACAAGAGAACCTTAAAAGCACATTTTCCCATCTCTTTGGTTAATGGCTAGATTGTGCCTTGAAAATACAGCACACATAGCTAGCATGGGCTCATGGTTGCCTATGGTTACCAAGAGCCACTTTCCTGCAGGCTCTTGAGACAAAGCCAGCTAATGACTGGCTGGCAGGGAAAGTCTGAGGAGGGGGATGGACAGCTGGAGAGAGGCTAGACAAACTTAATATACCATAGATGATTCCTATCCTGAGGCAGACAACAAGGAAAAGACACACATTTGGACTTTACTGGGGTGAGGGAGCTGGGGGTTCCTGTGTGACTTCCAATAAGCTTTCTCTGAGGAGAACAATCAAATTTCAATTCCCCTAGAAATGGGGCCCTCATCTATTTTTTATCATTGTAAACTCAGCCCCTCATCTGATGACAAGAATAGTCCCAACTATTGCCAATAGACCATAGGGCAAGAAAGATTTGGTCTTCTAACATGAGTGAGCAAGCCTTCTGTTGCTCCAAGAATATGAGAGCCAGGGAGATTAGTTTTTTTTTTTTTTTTAAATCTAAATCTTCTAAAAGTGATCTTATTCGTGTTTTCAGTGTTGAAATATCTAGCAATATCCTAAGAAAGCCTCGAAAATCAAGGAAGCAAGCAAGCACACAAACAAACAGGCAAACACTCATTCTTAAAGTGCACCATGCAAGAATCACTTGGGGACACAATGGAAATTGAACTTGGCCTCTGTCTAATGACAGGCACACACTAGAGGAACTCAAGCAGACAGACTCAGCTAGTCTGCTCATGACCAAAGCAAGAATGTGGTGATGTTGCAATGCCTTGATCCAACAGATGAACCCGAGAAGCCGGTCGTAGTCTAGTGTGCTGTGCCGAAGCCGGAGGTGCTGACGCCGAAGCGGAACTGCTATCCTCAGTTACCTACGCAGCCAGTCTGATGCCAGTGTAGCAGTCCCTTTTCTTGAAAAGGTTTTCCCTCATTCTGGAAACGTTCATCCCATAGGGTCAGGCAGGCCCAGGGTTTAGCAGTGTAGAGAGAAAGCTGGAAGTGACTTCCAGGCTAGTTCCTGGAGGAGTTTCCTTGAACCGGTTGCGGTTGCGTTGGACTCTGTTGCCCACGGGTAGAGACCTTTATTGTGGTACAGAACACAGAATTACTTTGTCAGAGGGCAGGTTGTCTGGCATAGGAAAAAATAGCCTAAACTCCAGTATGACGGTTCTGCCAGTCAAGTATCTTTGTTTCACAAGAAAAAAAAGACAAAAGTGGAGAGAAATAGAAAGCTTAAATACTCACACTTTTTTCTTAAAATGTATTTATTATTTATGTATTTATTATAAGAACACTGTAGCTGTTTTCAGATGCACCAGAAGAGGGCATCAGATCTCATTATGGGTAGTTGTGAGCCACCATGTGGTTGCTGGGATTTGAACTCATGACCTTCACAAGAGCAATTGGTGCTCTTACCCACTAAGCCATCTCACCAGCTCCAATATTCACACTTTTAATCCCAGCACTAGGGAGGCAGAGGCAGGTGGATCTCTGTGGGTTCCAGGGCAGCCTAAACATAATGAGTTCCAGGATGGCCAGAGCTACCTAGATAGACTCAGTCTTGAAAAAAACAAAATAAATAAATAAATAAATAAATAAGTGAATGGGTCACTTGTACTTGCTTAAGCATTTCCCCCTAGAGCAGCATTGGAGAGAAAATCTGAAGGTGAGTCCTAGCAGGGCAGTGGTGGCACATGCCTTTAATCCCAGCATTTGGGAGGCAGAGGCAGGCGAATTTATGAGTTCGAGGCCAGCCTGGTCTACAGAGTGAGTTCCAGAACAGCCAGGGCTACCTAGAGAAACCCTGTCTCAAAAAAACCATAATAATAATTGAAGGAAGCCGAGCTCCTAGCTTCACTTCATCTCGTGGGAGCTCCACGAACGGGAACTTGAGGTC
>NW_022196897.1:8905565-8919999 GCF_008632895.1 Mastomys coucha
ACCCCCAGCGAGCTAAGTCTCTGGTTTCGGTTGGAGTTCTTCCATGAACACAGCAGGGCCACCACAAATAATAATAATAATAATAATAATAATAATAATAATAATAATAATAATAATAATAATAAATTTAAAAAAAAAAGACAGTCCTTGAAAGAGAAGAACACTGGATAGCCAGAATTCTAGGCTGTTTTTGTACTGAAGACAATCATATTCACAAGCCAATCTGGTAGTGGCTAAGAACTTTGAAAAAAAAATGTGAAGACGGGCTGAAGAGTCATCTCAGTGGCTAATTGCTTTTGTTACCCTCCTAGAGGACCCGTGTTCTGTTCTCAGACCACCCCTTCAGAAGGTCACATTAGCAGTTCCAGAGGATCCAACACCCTCTGAGGCCTCCAGGTGGAAACTGCACTCACGTGGCATACTCAAACACATACATACATACATACATACATATATACATACGTTAAAATTTTAAGAAATCTTTGTCTAGGGAGAATGCTTTCTATCACCCCCAGGGGCACTGAGACACATGGCTCTACATGGGAAGATCTGTATATCAGAATCTGCTAAGTTGTGACCAGCTTCATATACATAGTTGGGTGCAACCGCTAAACTACAAAGCAAGTGAGATTAAGGGCTCCGTATATTGTGAAACAATTCTGTTATTACAACCACCCTGTTGAATGTTTATCTTTATCCTACTGGTTTTGTATTTGTATTGTAAAAAAATCACAGCAACAACAACAGCAACACAGACCATCAGAAAACTAAATACTGTGCTCAAATCATGCAGCATGCTACCAAGAGAGTCTCATTTACAAAGGCCTTTCTTAGGCCAAGTTTTTATATGTTTTTAATATTAAATTTGTTCTTAACTCATCTGGAAGGTATGTCTTCCAAGTGTGTATATAGTCAATTATCCCAACCCCCTTTACTGAATTGTTTATTTCACTCCCTATTGGCTAGAAATTCCAATTTTTAAAAATCATAATTTTTGTCCTCATGAGTAAGGGTCAGTTTCTACATTTGCCCAATTTAACATGCCCACTCTAGTATTAATCTAATATGCTCAACTAATTAATTTGACTTTCCAATTTGTTATAAATAGAAAGTAGTAAATTAACATTTCCTAATATTAAAACTTTATTCTTATAATTTTCACAGTTCTTAAATGTCTTAATATCTAGTTGTGAGTGATATATTTATATTCTCTGGCTAGCCTATATAACAGACACACAGTCCTGATACTGTATTTAGGCTGTTAGCCTAGATTGGGCTCTTTTTGAGCTATTTTAACTTATATTCCAGCCATATGTCCCTTGTTACTTGCTGTTTCTCCTGGTCATGTGCTCATGGTCCATCTCCCTTTGTCTCCTCCTTCCTCTCTTAGTCTCTCCTGAGACCTCCCACAGGATCCTCAAGTCCCATCTTTCTCTCTTCCTACTGCCCAATCACAGGTGTACATGAAAACTTGGTCTTCTTGGGGCAACCAGATCTTGGGATACAGAATTTAGCATTTGAATACATTGTAGCTCAAGACCAACCCCAACATCTAGTAGGGTTTTAATTTTTTTATTTGTTTTATGTTTTGGCTATTTTCGTTGTTGCTCTGTCTCCTTCCAGTGGGTTGTTTTGAAGATCAAATGGATTGATTGACATGGAACACTGGGAACAGAGAACAGCATGTGGCCGCCTTTGGTCCATCAGACACTTACTGTTACGGTTTGGGTGACAAGCACCCCAGCATTGTCACCATTTTAACAGTGTGGTCTCCAGTTTGGAGGCACTGGGAGGTAGTAGAACCTTCAAGGACTTAGCAGAAAAAGAATCTGTCACTGGGGCTTGTTCTTGAAAGTCATGCTGACACCCTGACCCTCCCCCTACTCCATCTTTCATTTCCTGGCCATGGGGTCAGTGGCATGGCTTCTATGCTCCCTCCATGATGTTGCTGCCTCATCACAGGTCCAAAAGCAATGGAGCCAATCAATCACTGACTGAAATCTCCAGAACCAAGAGCCAACACACACTTGTCTTGTTTATAAGTTTCTTTTCTCAGGTATTTGTTACAATGGTAGAAAGCTGATGGCATGTAAACTTCATTATCATTTTTTCCTTCTTAGCTCATTAGAAATTGGCCTTTTGGGCTGGAGAGTTGGCTCTGCAGTTAAGAGCACTGACTGCTCTTCCAGAGGTCCTGAGTTCAAATCCCAGCAACCACATAGTGGCTCACAACCATCTGTAATGAGATCAGATGCCCTCTTCTGGTGTGTCTGAAGACAGCTACAGTGTACTTACATATAATAAATAAATAATTCTTTAAAAAAGAAAGAAAGAAAGAAAGAAAGGAAGGAAGGAAGGAAGGAAGAGAGAGAAAGAAAACGGCCTCTCCCTAGGCACCCAAGGGCAGGCAGCTCTCCTGCTTTAGTGACTATAAAAATAAGCGTCTTCCTTCCTTCCTTCCTTTTTTCCTTTCTTCCTTCCTTCCTTCCTTCTTTCCTTTCTCCCTCCCTCCCTTCCTTTATTGTTTTTGTTGTTTTCCTTGTGAGACAGAAAAGGAAACTGAGAGGTCCAAGCTCTCCATCTGTAGACTTCTGACCAACCTTGCTGCTTTCACTCCATTTTGCTCTTCCTCCAGCTTTTCAGAAGGTGGTGACCAGCTCCTGAGCCCTTCCAGGACCACTATGGCTCCCCCTCACCTGCTACTGACCTTCCTCTCCGTGGGCATTCAGCTGGTACTTTCTCTGCTCTGTAGTGCTGGTGATCTTCATCAACCACATTCTAAAGCTTAAATGCTGACTGCCCTGCCCATGGAGGACTTCTCTTTCTCCTTTCAGTCCTTGCTCACATACGTTTTATTTATTTTTTGATCTTATTCTTAGAGTCAAAAAAAAAAAATCTCCTGATTCAAAGAATAGAATCTGTGGCCTGTGTGTAAGCCTAACATTCCAATTAGCCAGGTCATGCACTTGGCTAAGGGACCACACCTAGGAAAGTGAGCTCAGTGGGCAGAATAATGAGTCTTTTAATGAGATGCTGCATTTTTCCTTCTTATTCTCCCCACCCCTGCTGCAATCATTCACACAGCTAGATGGCTTGTAAGTCTACATCACCTCTTTCCCTCTCTTCCCTGAGCATGCTTTCCTTAACGCTTTGAATTTCCCCAGCATTTCGGACTTCCTTCCTCTCTCCCTAAAGCCTTCCATTCTTTCACAGGGCTGCTTGTCAGCCATAGGGCTGACCTCCCAGAATAAAACATCACAGCCTTTTTTCTCCTTCTCTTCTCCATCCATCATTTCCTCCAGACAGTAGGAGTAGTAGCTTCCCTGCCTTGCCTTTCTTTTCAACTCTAACAGAATTGGCCTTAGGCTTCTGCTTCAGTCTGTTCATCAACTCCCTTATGCTGAGACTAGGAACCTGAAGAGGGGTCATGATTTCCCCTCTAGCAAGCTCTAGCAAGGCTCCAGGAGGCCATGAAGTTAGTTGTATATATCCAGTGCACTGTCTTTAGCCATGACCTAAATAGAATGGTTCCTAACTATCACATACAAACGAACAATCATACAGGACTAGGGGAGGTGCTTATTTTAACCTTTGGGTTACTCATCATGACTTCATCTGACTGGGCCGATTGCTCCATTCCTGGATTTCTAAAGCAGATGTGCTAGCCTCATAAAGCAAGCTGGATGCTTCCCTTCCCCCATACTTTAGAAGAATTTTGAATTGAATGGGTTTATCTACTTCATTAAGGTTTAGTAGAGCTCAGACTAAGTGATGGATTCTAGCTCCATCCTAGATCTGCCTAGGCGACATGGCCCAATCCCTTCCTCGTATCCTAGAAGCAAGAGGCATGCAGTGGCTCCCAGAGCAGCAGGGGAAAGGAGTACAATAGGCGAATGGCTAGGAAAAATGAACATTGTGGTGTACATGCTGGGTGTAAAAGAAATCTCTGACACTTAGCTCAGTCATCCTTAGAAGAAATATTTGGAAAGTTAGTTTAGGTGACCTGCCTTGCAGCAGGTGATGTGATTCTGCATACAGAACTGGACTGTTTTAATACCTCTCAGTGGAAAACAAACTGAGGAAGAATAACTACTGAAAATATCCTGTCCTACTAGAGAACCGGAAGAGGAAAACCAAGAATGTAAATAAACAAAAGAACCATTCTCTGAGCCAGTCATTTTCCAAGTCAGAGCAGTTTGCTCTGAAACCTCTGTGTCACAAGCATCCCCAGCATCCTCCCGGCCATAAAGGCCTCTACTCTTGGCCTGTTCATGCTGGCCACTGATGCTCCAGGAAATGGACAGCAATGCAGACCAGAAACATTTCATTCCATGAGAATTCAATGATCACAGAGGGAAACTTCTAGTTAAGATGTTGCACAGGGCTCAAATCGAGTCCTTTCTTTTTAGGGCATTTGACACCAAGCCAGATAATGAGGATAACTGAGCTGGTTCTAGTGTCCTAGTTTTCCAAGGATGGAAGCGAGGTCGGACATGACTCTTAATTGGATCCCTTAGTTCCTTAAGCTGCATGGGATGTCACAGCACATCAAGGATGCAACACAGAGCCTCGTGTATTATCTGCTTCTGGACGGTCTCACTGGATTCAAAAGAAGATGTGGGGGGACACATTTCCGTGACTACACCGAAAGGGATGAAAACTACCATGCTAATGTTTGTCTTACTATTTTATTTAGGTGTTTTTTCTGTTTTTTTTTTTAAATACATTTTGCTTCTGAAAAAGTTTTTGCTTAGAAACCCATTTTGAGCATTTCTGGGTTGGGGGGAATGGTAAGGGAGAAACTAGAGACAGAGTGAACAAGCTGCTAGTGTCCACTACCCTAGAAAAGTCTCCCAGGTTCCAGTCACAGGTGCCCCCCTCTTTTTCTGAGACAGTGTCTCTCTGTGTATTCCTGGATGACCTGGAACTTACTCTGTAGACCAGCCTGGCCTCAAATTCACTGATCTATCTGCTTCTGCCTCCTGAGTGCTGGGATCAATGGTGTGTAACCACCCCACTCAGCCACGGGTTCCCTTTTAATAGGTATATGAACCTGAAGAAATTTTACTTCTTTGTGCATAAAAAGACTGCATTTGGGCTGGAGAGATGGCTCAGCAGTTAAGAGCACTGACTGCTCTTCCAGAGGTCCTGAGTTCAATTCCCAGCAACTACATGGTAGCTCACAACCATCTGTAATGGGATTTGATGCCCTCTTCTGGTGTTTCTGAAGACAGCTACAGTGTACTCATATAAATAAAATAAATCTTTGAAAAAAAAAGACTGCATTTATGATTTGTAACTCAAAGAATTATGGGTGGGGTGAACAAATTCATGCGCCTTGGGAATGAAGGAAAGCACCTGGCACACAGCACTCAACACTTGCAGGATGCTTTCTCCTTACCATCTGCCTGTGGTCTGAAGCAACACTGGGTATACCTGCTGTTTCCCAGCTCTGGGTTCATGGCTTAGTCTTTGTCTGAGTTACCCAATACACTGAAAACGTGTAAATTGTGTGCTTAGTGGTTGTGGTCCACTGCCAATGACTGCAACCCACAGCTGGGGACTGCAACCCAGGGGTCAAGTGGTTAAGAGTGTGTGCTTCTAGCAACACTGTGAGTCATGGTCACCACTGGTGGAAATAAGGTCACCTTTGAGTTTCTTTGGAGTTTCCTAGTGACTCCCCAGCTCCTAAGCCGCATTCCTGCTGCTTTACAATGACCCACTTGACAGGCATAATTTTTTATCCCCATTTGCTGTTTCCATTAACAGAAGCACCTGGGGACCACACTTTGAACTCAAATTGGATGCACGTTAGATTTTCTACCCAGATATGGATAGATCAGTAGGCATGGAGCTGACCTTATAAGTGCTCTAAAGAAGGTGTATGTGGTTGGGGGCAGAGTTCAATGACTGTGTTCATGTACAGTATGCATGAGCCCTTGGCTTGGTCTCCAGAACGTTAAAAACATGGAGGTAGAAGACCTAGATGGGATCTAGTATGGATGGCTAAGTTTCTGATTGTTCCACATTGGAGTGCCTCATTTATGTGGTTACAGGGGACTTGGGATCATAACATTAGTTTAAATAGATTTGCCTACTTGTTAACAAAAGAACACTTTCCAAATATCAATGTAACAGAGAAATTCAATACTCATAAATTTCAATAATACTGAGTTCCCTATTTGTGAGCTGATTCACCATAGCTGATGGGTACCACTAGCTATAGAGGACCCTGGGTGTGTCAGCCACTTGTCATGGCCTTTCTCCTCCGAGTCACAGCTTACATTTGTCCATGCCATGCCTTGCCATCTTTCTCCACAGAGGTAATAATACTGTTTATTCATTTTATTGCATGTATCTCTGTGTGGTGTCTGTGTCTGTGTGTTCACATGTGTGCGCCTATGTGCATACATGTGTGTTCATGCATGTGTGGAGGCCCAAGCTTGAGTCAGTTGTCTTCTTTGTTTGCTCACTACCTTATATATTGAGACAGGGTCTCTCACTTATATCTGAAGCTTGCTGATTCAGTTAGTCTAGCTAGCTAGCCAGCCTGTCTTTTGAGTACTGAAGTTACAGGCAGTCTGTTATATCCGCCTGACATTTCTGTGGGTAGAGGGGACCCTCAACTCTGATCCACATACTTGTGTCGCAAATGTTTTACTTACTGAGATATCTAGTTAACCTGGCAATTATTTTCTGTTTTTCATTTTTGTTTTTCTTCTTGATAGGATTTCTCTATGTATTCCTGGCTGTCCTGGAACTCACTCTACAGACCAGGCTGGCCTCAAACTCAGAGACCCATCTGCCTCTGCCTCCCAAGTGCTGGGATTAAAGGCATAGCCTGGTAATTCTTAATTCAATTGCCTGGACTTGACTTTTTTTCTGTGTCCCAACAATGTTCTTTGTATATCTGGATGCTTGCAAACCATAAGATGCTTGCAAACTGTGGCTGTTGAAATAGCCAAGAAATATTCAGGCACTGTGACCTCTTTCCATCCCATTTGTGGCTAGCACCTGGCAGCACTCATTGTTTGCTAAGGCACCAGAAGCATGTGGGCACAGACACTTTGCTTATAGTGTAATATGTCTCCCCCTACTCATTTTAGACAAGAAGCATTTGCAGGTGGCACTTGGTTTTTCCTGCTTTCTTCTCTTCTACAGACTACTGAAGGAGCTCATTCTCAAAAGAAATAACAACAGAGCTAAAATGATAAACATCACATATGGAAAAATGTCTGTGAAACTTGGGTGGAGGGTCAGAAATGACTGGGACTTGGGCATCAGGGGCCATGAGAAGACGAGGAGCAGAGATCACCCACATACAATCCTTTGTTTTCTTTACTACTGTTTATTATCTCACCTCCCAGTTGTCTCAAAAAAGCTGAGATGCATAAAGCTACATGAGGTCTGAGCATTAAAATGAAAAGTACCGATTTTTATTGCCAACAGTCTGACTATTGAGTAGTAAAGGAATCATTAAAACAGTAAAGTAGCAATTGCAACCAGATGTGTGTGTGTGTGTGTGTGTGTGTGTGTGTGTGTGTGAGATACACCATTGAGTTCTCTTTGCATTCCTTGACAATAGTGCAACCAGATGTGTGTGTGTGTGTGTGTGTGTGTGAGAGAGAGAGAGAGAGATGCACAGTTGAGTTCTCTTTGCATTCCTTGACAATAGTGTTCCTAACTTTGTAAACATTCATATCTGAACGGCTTTCTGTTTAAGGACAATGATTTATTATTCCTCTGTGGTTGGTACTTTCTCTACCTCATCTTCAAGATGGGTGCTGGCTAGCTAAGGGTAGCCACAGTCAACAGAGCAAAGGACGTTTTAAGTAATAAAGGACCAGAGGAAAGGGAACACAGCAGTGTGAGGAAACTCCGGAGCACCAGGAGAGCTGCAGGGCCATGGACACACAGGGAGGGGTGAGAGCAGACGCAGCCTGCCTCCACTCACTTCTACAAGATTCCAGGAAAGAGGAAACCAAAGTTTCCAAGCAGATCCAGCCACTGTGCTTCCCTTGAGCCTTGTCTGAAACCTTGGTGCAGAGCAGGATATCCTTCTGTTTTGAATCGTGGTATGGACTTCTTGTTTTGTTTTAAATTATGTTTTAAAATCATGGAGCAGGACAAATAAGCTGAGCCTCTTGATATATCTGAACCACACACACCCTACCCCCGCCACACACACACCCACACACAAAGACTATAGTAGAGTGTTTCTTAACATGTGCATGGCCAAATCCTAGTGGTGATTAACTCTTAAAACATAATTTTCACAGCTTCCTCCCCATCCTTAAATAATCCAGGAAACATTTATAACTATAACTTTAATAGATAGCTGGATGACTCCTGTCTGGGGAGCTCCCAGGCTCCTGGGGTGAGTGCAATACTATTATAGGACTAACTGGACATGGTATCCAACGGCCCTCTCAGTTTGGATCATACTAGCTGTGAATTTGTGCAGCTCTTGGACCCCATCAGAGAAGGTTTTTTGTGTGGTGGATGCTGATTAATGTAGAAACCAATGCTCACACCAGGTCCGAGTGCAGGGCCTAAGACACCCGACGTGCTCAGTGACAAGCAGAAGATCCCTTTTACAGTCTCTCCCTAGGGTTCAGAGACCATCCAGAAGAGGGGTGGAGACCAAACTAGTATCTTCTGGATGTATCAGGACCACTGTGATCATGAACTCACAATAGTTGTGGTTGCCTGAAAAGGTCCTATTCAGGATCAAGTCAGCCAGCATTGTAGCATGGAGCAAAACAGGGGCTTCAGGGAGGGACAGGGAAAATGAGCTTTCTGTAGGTGTGGCACTGGTAGGTTGACCATGCTCCAATAGATAGCCCACAACCAGACGCAATGGACAGCACAAATGTGAGCTCATGGACTATTAAATAATCATTTTTAAAAGAGTACACAAAGTTGGGGATAAGGAGATGGGGATACTTCGAGTTAGGGGTGAACATGTATACAAAGGTGAAATGGTCAAAAAAATTAATGAAAACGCTTTTTTAAAAAGCAGAAAAAAAAAAATAGCCAGAGGAACGTTGTTCAAATCTTAAAGCAGCTCATATGCTTGTGTTAGGGTTGCAAGGCATGACAGGGATAAGAAAGGGTTAATGGAGCATGGTGGCGGCAGATGCTTTGGTGAGAAGCATTAGAATCTAGAACATTCACCTCCTTTGAGCATTAGACTGGATTTCTCTCTTGACTCACGCCCAGTTTCTGTAGATTCCCCTGTAGTATCCCGGCCGTCTGAAGCTGTTTCTAAAGATGTCACAACTGCAGAAGGAAGTCCCTTTCTTCATGGGAACGGCGAGGCTGAGTTAGGCTATACTGCAAGTACCACGACACAGATTCTTGTTTTTATCCCTTTTGGTTTTCTAAAGTTTTTGGTTTTGTTTTAGTTTTCGAGACAAGGGTCCTTTCTCTATGTATCCCTGGCTGTCCTGGAACTTGCTCTGCAGACCAGGCTACTCCTGAACTCAGAGATCTGCCTGCTTCTGCCTCCTAAGTGCTGGAGTTAAAGGTGTGCAACACCACCACCCAGCTCCTCTGAAAGCTCTATAGCTGAGCTTGTCAGAGTTGTGCAAAGTGGAGTTGACTGGAAACGAGCCTCCTCCCTCCCTGCAGGGCTGTTTGTACAAGGGTGGGGATGGAGATAAGACCTGTCAACCTAGAGGAACAAAATGCTCCTGTGTTTTCCAACTGAACACTCTCAGTTATTAGGCCAGGCTGCCTGGATAAAGGTGTTCTTCCCTAGCTCTTGGCTCAGACGCAGTGCTTTGGTTCCGGCAAGTGTGAGCTGCACTCAGCAGACTGGAGCTCAAGCTGCCGATGCTGTGTTCTGTCCAGCAGATAATTGGCCTTTTGCACAGGGGTTGCACCTGTGGTGAAGAGCCTGCATTCCTTAGCCCAGCCCCAACAAACTACCTTATCTGGGTTTGGTATGTGGACCTTCATTTACCCCTGCCCAGGGCAAGCCTGATGGTCAGAATCACTAGCTGAGAATTCTCTAAGTATTAGCTGCTATGCTGAGCACACATCTATCACAAATCCTGAGACCTATGCAATATGATCTAGCAATTATGGTATTTACCTACATGAGTTAAAGAACAAACGTCTGCATAGATATCTGCACATGGCAGCTTTACTCACAACGGTTAAACAATGGAGATGTCTTAGTGTAGATAGCAGAAAATACACTGTAGTGCATCTAGACAGTGAACTTGGTTATTTGGTGCCAAGAAGTACGCTATCAGGCTATAAAAATACATGAAGAAAATTTAATTGTATATTTCATAGTAAAAGAAGTCACCCTGTATCACTCCAACTATATCATATTCCAGTCAGGACAATACTGTAGACATAGTTTTAAAAGATTAGTGGGTACTAGAGGTTGGGGAAAGAAAAATTAAGTAGGCAGAGCTTGGAACTTTTAGGGCAGAAACCATTTCATACAGCATTTAAATGATATTGATAAGTATAGGCCATTGCACAATTCGTCAAATCCACAGAATGTTAAGTACCAGAAGTAAGCCCTAAGCTGGATGTAGTGTCACATGCCTTTAATTCCAGCACTCGGGAGGCAGAGGCAGGAGGATCTCTGTGAGTTCAAGGCCAACCTAGTCTATAAAGCAAGTTCCAGGCCAACCAGTGATATTCGGTGAGACCCTGTCTCATTAACTGTGAACTGTGGAAGCTGAGTGATGACAATCTACCAACATGGCTCCCTGACTGTCACGGATGTCCTGCCCTGCACTAGTACCGAGTGCTATAAGAGGAGACATTACAGAGGAGGTGTGGTTGGGGTGGGGGTGGAGTAGCTCTTTGTACCTTCTGAGTAACTTTGCAGGAACCTAAACCTGCAAACATGTTCAAAACATGAGCCCGAGAGCAGTCATTTCAGGTTCAGATCATAACATCTTATTAAATAACACACGGTCCCCCAACTGAAAAGCATGGTTGGTTGTTGGTAGGATATACAGATTTTCAGGAGCTGGAGAGATAGCTCCGTGGTTAACGGTGCTTACTGCCCTGGCAGTGGTGTGTGGTTTGGGTCCCAGCACCCACACTAGGCATCTCACAACTGCCTGTAATGTTAGTTCCAGGGATTCTGTTGTCTTCTTCTGATCTCTGAAGGTACCTGTACTAATATACAGACAAGTAGGCATGGACAGAGTCATAAAGAATAAAAAATCCTTTAAAGGATTTAAATTTTCTTTTCCCAGTTTGCTCTGAAGCACTGGCCTGGGGCATGTTTTCCAGCTATCTCTGGGGCCTGATCACAATCTACCTTTCCATGTGACTTGAGTCTCTAATTCCTTCTCTCCCAGAGCTTCCCAATATGCAAGTGTCACTTGCCAAAACTGTGGTTGTGTATCTCTTCTTTTCTCCTTTTTCCTCATCGCTCTCTCTCTCTCCCTTCCTTCCTTCCTTTCTTCCTTTCTCTCTTTCTCTCTCTCTCCCCCCCCCCCCTTCCTTTCTCTCCTGGAGTGCTGGACCATGCCTGGCTAATAGTCTAAGTTCCTAAGGAGCTCCTAGGAAACAGGGATGTTACAGAATCATGGGCCACCCTCTGAGCATCCACAGTGTATGCTCCACGTACGCCAACTTACTGGCGTACGCCTGCATTTCGTTTTATGCCAGCTGGTGCATCCTCTACATAGAATGTCTCTTTGTCATACCTCTGCCTGTTCAAACCACAATCATACATAGACAGCCAGACTGAAGTCAGCTTCGTTATGAATTATTACCTGATTTTACCTCTCCCATCAGCCCGTTTCCTTTTATTCAGCTCCAGTTCAGAGTACCATTGATTTCTTCTTGTGCCAGATCTTCCTCATTCAATGTAGCTGCATCTGTTCACCTTGGCTGCTTTGAAAGCAACCTGGAGGTAGAGCCTCAATGCCTGTGTTCTGTAGAGGTTTCTTGCCAGCAAGGGGGCCTTTCATTCACTATTATACCTTCCCCTTTTTATGGATAATAAAAGACCATTCAATTCAAAAGATATTTATCAAAGTGTATTGGGTAAAGCGCTTTACATGTGACATTTAAACCAGATGTCAGGATGGCACAAAGAGAGAGATGCTATCTGCCCCCACTTTATAGAAAGGAGGACAAGTATCAGAGAGCTGATGTAAGGACCAAAGAAAAGTCAGAAACCATCTTCTACTTCCAGACTATGCTGTTTTCTGCATACAAGAAACCAGTGCATCCCACATCCTGGGAAACTAAAGGGTAATAAAGCGTGTTTCGTATGCACTCACCACAAAGGGGTATGTCCATGAAACTCAAAACAATCAAATTTAAAATGAGGTGATAGTTTCCAGATTAATTATGATTATATAAGGAAAAAAAGCAATTTATGATAACAAAGGTACTGACCGACAACCTTCAACAAGTAGTTTGATTTCTCCTTTGCTGTGTGATCTGCCTGCTGCTGTCTGAGCGACCTCACCCACATCCCTATTCATTAGTTGAAATATAATCACAAATGAACTGATACTAAAAAGTGGGGTCTTGCAGCTGGAGAGATAGTTCAGTGGTTAAGAGAACTTACTGCTCTTGCAGAGGTCCAGAGTTCAACACTCAGCATTCACATAGTGGCTCACAACCATCTTTAATAATCTCCTGAGCAGTCCAATGCCTTCTTCCAACCTCCACAGGCACTATGCCACCATGCCCAGACTAAAGTGGGTCCTTGTGAAATAAATAGGCTTAGTGTCCTTATATGAGTGATAATGAGAGCCACCAAGTCCATTCTACCATGTGATGGCACAAATAGAAAATGTCATCCCTGAACTGAGATGCAATCTGCTGGTGTCTCCATTGGGACTCCCCAGGCTACAGAGCTATGAGGAACTTCCTTGTTCATAAGCCACTTGACTTATGGCATTTCATTACAGCAGTCTGAACAGATTAAGACAGTGCCTGATAGGTTTCTCAACTAATGTAAGAAGCATATTACTAATGTATTTGTGAACTGAAAAAACCCTGACCAATTTTCCAAGGGCAAAAATTTTAACAGTAACTTTATGCACACAACATAGAACTAAAAAGGAAAGGTAATTTATGTGAAATACACATAGAACAGGAGACTGGGGGAAGGCAAAGGCCAAATACCAAGTGCTTCATCTTCTGTTATTAGTTTTTTCAGATTTATGGTCTTTGCTCAAACTTCTCCTAGTATGTAATGAGAAATTAGCAATAGACAAGAGGGTCAGAGAGCAGAATGCTTCTATGGACACCTTTCATTAAAAAAAAAAAGTATAAGAAAAGATGGCTTATTTGACATGGGCATGCTGATCAGTAGTGCAGGCTTGCAAATACTTTCAGTATTAAGTCATGTCTTCAGAACTGGGTGGGGCGCTGAGTTGTTACATTTTCTCTTTTCCTCTGGAGGCCAGGGCTTGGAAAGCTGAAGAAGATATGTGAAATGAGTTGGGTGGTCTTGGGAAAATTCTGTGTAAACATTGCTCATCTAAAAGTAGCAGCGGACATAGAGCACATGTTCCTCCATATTATCAAAGCGAGAGCTGGACTCCAGTCAGGGACCCCAGAGATACATTATTTTCCAATAAACAGTTTTTGTAGTCACAGGGAGGAGAAAGGTCCAGAAAACAAGAGTTAATGAGTCTGCTTCTCCATGTGTTGGTGGAAACCTGGAAGGTCAAGGAGAAGGACCACAGTTCTGCCTGGAAGAGAAAGGGAGAAAGAAAGGTCCTGGAAAGAAGTCTTATGCTAGCCTGCTGAGAAGGAAGGCAAGGTGTCTGGGGATGGACACCTTTGCTTTTGCTGTCTGGGGTGTGATCACCTTGATGGACATTCATCAGTGTAGTATCCAGGTGAGAGAGTCTGTGTGCCCTGAAGGTCAAGCATGGCCACACGCTACAGCAGGACAAGAGTCAGCCCATGAAACAGTGAGCTTGGAGCTCAGTTGTTTTCCCCCAGGTACAGTTAGCAATAAAGCCCTCCTGTTCCCCTTTGTTTGCCATGTACTTGTGACTGGTGGAGGAACACAGGCCCCTGCCTGGGGGACAGAATGAACCAGGGCCTATAGAGAAGAGGAAGTTGAAGGGAAAATACTTCAAGCAATGAATTGTTTTCAACATTTGTCACAAGAGTGCCAGAGCTGGCATAAGGCTTCTCAAGTCAACAGAAAATGAGGTACTGTGGGAAATCAGACCATAGACAAATCTTATGGTCTTGGGAGTGTAACAAAGGTGTCATTCAGAGTTCTTGATCCTCCTGGAGACCTGCTAGGCATCAAGATAGTTGCAACTTCTTAGGTCAGGGAAACTTGCTTGGGCCCTATTATTGTTCCATCTGTTGTGTCTACTAACAGACTGATGTTTTGAATACTTCTGTGTGGTGGCCCTGCTGTGTTCTTGGAAGAACTCAAAACCGAAACCAGAGACTTAGCTCGCTGGGG
>NW_022196897.1:8929377-8931717 GCF_008632895.1 Mastomys coucha
GGTTTCCAAATCCTCGGTTCGTGGGACCCCACGCAAGTAGGAGCTGCGGGACGGCATCCTACACTTCTGCTGGTGGGCACAGTGGAAACTTCATGAGTTAGGACCTTGCTGGTAGAAGTATACACTAGGGGTGGGCATTTAAGGTGATACTTGCCCCCTGGTTCCTTTCACACTCTCTGGTTCCTGCTCTACTGTGATGTGAGCAACTCCTTACATGCTCCCACCACTATGAACTAAGCTGCCTGCTCCTTCTGTAACCATGAGCTCAAGTCAATTTTCCCTCCCTTAAGTTGTTTCTGTCATTTTTTTTTTTTGTTGATGGTGTTTTTGTTCTAATCACAGTGACATAGGTGACTAATCTGCACCTTGAACACAGTGCCACCTGCAGAGGGAGGTGCCAGTGAGGTGCCACACAAAGATAACCTAGCTACTAGGGGTGGTGGCTCTGGCACACTAGAATGTCCAAGCAGGTTTTCATCACTGCCATGAAGGTCGAGACCTCTAGGAAGAACTGGCCCAAGAGCTCTTGGCTAGGAATGGACTCCCTGTCTGTTCTAGTTGCTGTGGTCCGAATGGTGGTCTGCTCCATGAGTGGCAGGTAGATGGGGGCACAGCCCCATAGATCTTCACAGACACACCTGACATCATTCCTGGGCATAACTATGTGGTATGTAGCTAGCTCAACAGCCAGCAGCTTCTGGCACAGCAGAGGCTGTGCCTCCTGATTCCTGTCACCTGCTGGGACCTGGAAGATCCTCTATAGCTGCCTCCTTTTACAACACATGATGGAACTCATGTTATCAGGGCCTGGGAGATTTGGGGGAAGAGCTATAAACCAGAGGAGTGGGATGTTCAGAACTGGTTTGGACTCTTAAAATCTGAAGAGATCCAATCCCATCTCATCCTGAAGGACCAGTAACTATGGTCACTAATAGCATAAATATGGCCACTCTCAGATATCAGCTCAGGAATCACAAATAACCCAAAGTAGGCTCCTTGGATAGAAACATGGGAGCAGGGATGGCAACCTGGCTGGTGGAGGAGGTGACAGTCACCTGGTACTGCTTGTACTCGACTGACTTGTGGAGATGTGTGAGAACCTTAAGAATTACATATAGAGGGGTGTGAAAAAGAGTTAGCTCAAATTCAGTGTATTTTGTACACATTCTTAAAGAGATCCAATTTTGTGTTTATCAACTGGTAAACAACATTAGGCATGCCTTGAATTGGTGATCCTGGAGAACTACATAAGGTTTTGTCTCAAAATAAAAATGGTACAGCTCCATGGTGGAGTACCTGCCTCGTATGTGTGAGGCCTCAGGATCAATTCCCAACATCTCAGGGTGTGAAGAGAGAATATTGTATGAATCCATTTACATTAACCCTTTAATGTATGTGAACTCATAGAAACCCAAAGTAGAGTGGGAGTTTTCAGGAACCAGACTCAGTGGACACGGAGTTTTCATTGTGCAAGCTTAGAAAGTTCTAGAGATGTGCCATACAACAAAGTAAATATACACTCTACTACTGCCCTAAATTCTAACAAATGGTTATAACACAAAATTTTATGTTACATTGTCTTTTTTAAAGTACAATGAAGCATGATTTAAAATATGATTCCACGTTAAAGTACTTTATAATTTTTGACATCTGGTGAGAGATTACTAGGCACAGAGGCAAGAAAATGTTGAGAGTAATCAACTCATTAAGATTACCCAAGAACTGACCCAGACACTAGAAATAGAAGTAAAAGCCACCATAGACGCTATCAGGATGGGGTCCTGTGTGTTCCAGCGGCCACATTGTACTGCACTACCATGTCTTGGAGAGAGCCATGTGGCAGGAATGGGGGTGAGGAGGAGCAGCCCTCAGTTGACAGCAGGCAAGAAAGCATGGCTTCCGAAAACTAACGTCAAGAAAACAGTCTGCCAACAATCCAAAGGGACTTGGAAGCAGACACTGTTCCTAACTGAGCATATTTGGATGCAGCCAGATGACAACCTTGATTTCTGCCTTGAGAGATCTTGAGCAGAGGCTCCAGCTATGACAAGCCAGACTCCTGACCATGGAAACTATGAGATAATAAAAGATTTGTTTTAAGATCTGAAATCTGTGGTAATTGGTTATGCAGTAAAAAATAAATAAATCTATACAACTGGACAGGGTTGATTCCAGACTCAACACTGCCGAAGAGATGTATGGGAGCTGGATGGCAGACAGAGAATAGGAAACTGGGCGTGGGGCACACACATGCCTGGAACCGTAGCACCTAGTGACCTAAGTCAGGAGGACTTCAGGTTCAAGGCTGTTCTGGGCTACACAGAGAGATTCTGCCTTAAA